>NW_016820817.1:1199466-1210935 GCF_001698545.2 Rhinopithecus bieti | reverse complement strand
TATATATATATATATATGTATATATACATATAATATATTATTTGTAAGCCACAAAAAAGAATAAGCCCAAATTTCCATAATTTAGCCTCAATTAAAATTAAAGTTAAAATCGAGATCATAAGTTTTTGTTTGTTTGTTTTATTTTTTTAAGAGCTGGGGTCTTGCTATGTTGCCCAGGCTGGTCTTCAACTCCTGGGCTCAAGCAATCCTCTGGCCTCAATTTCCCAAGTAGCTGAGAGTGCACACTACTGGGCCTAGCTACAAATTTTAACAGCAGGACTATAAAGAAAATATTGAGAAAACCACTGAACAAGTCTTTCACATTTTATTGAGAAAGATAAGGAAGAAACTTCAAGATATTGAAAACTCGGATACCTCAAAGAAACCAAGAATATAAATACTACCCAGGTTGGAGTGAAGGTTTTTTCTTATAATCTTTACACTTAATCAGTATTTTATCACGATGACACTGAGCCCTGGGTAGATCATTTACCAGAAGCTCTCTGGTGAGGTTCTACTTTATAAATAATATATTATAGGCACATAATCTTTAACCTTGAGATTAATAAATATGCTTATTTGTTTGGTATGGAAAGTGTTATTCATTGTTTATTTAGCATATAAAAATGAATTTTAATTAATTCAACAAGGTAATATTCAACCCACTGATTTTTACTTTACCAACATTATTTTAAATAATTCAACTAGGAAAAAAGGAATAAGGAAGGTAGGAAGAGGGGGGGAGACAGACAGAGAGAAAGTGTGTTCCAGTTTTCTTGGAGTTGGAAAACCACCACTTTTTCTCCTTGCATAAATTACAATGTAAGTAAAAAAAGAAATAGTAAGTATAGCCAAAACAACCCAGAATTTCAGCTTTTTCCTCAACATGTTTTAATACAGAAAATGACAAAGAACATTGTATCAGTCAGGATTGCTTTTGGCTAAAAGCTATAGAAATCATAACATTGTCTAAGCAATAAATACATTTAATTACTTCAAATGACAAGAAATCTGATAGGAAGTTCTAGGAATTGATTCAGGCTCTCACAGATGTCAACTTGCTGAGTCAATATCTCTATGATTCTCTTGCAAAATTCACCTCTTAAAAAAAAAAAAAAAAAAAAAAAAACACCGAAGCAGTAGGGAAGCTTCTCCAGGTGGGAAGTCCTGCAGATCCCCAAAAGCTGACTCCTAGGCCCCTTTTGCCCCCAGTGTACACATCACTGGCAGCACCTGTCAGACTATACTGTGATTTTTCAGTTTTCCTGACTGTCTTCTCCAACAGCAACAGTGAGGGCACTCCCATCTGATTTCTAGCACCAAACACGTGCCTGATGTATGAGGAAGCCCTTAATAATTGCTCTTTGGATGTTGAATAATGGTAAGCAAGTGGAAAGAGTTAGGCGAGCCTAGGCACTTTGCAGCATCCTTTTGGTCCTGCTCAGAACCTTGCAACTAGGTCGTAGAAAACAAAGGGTAATAAAACGGTAAGGAAATTCTGAAACACCACAAGACCAGAAAAAGTGCACAGAGACATGGTCATTGCCAGGCTGGGCCCAATCCAAATCCTGAAAACTTGAACCCAAAGATGTTCAGGCTGCCAGCGGAAGTCTGACCACAGACAAAACTGAATGTTGTACCAAGGTAAGCCTCAGTGGACTTCACATCAGCATCTGACTTCCCTTTGACATATCCCAGGGCACTTGTTAACAATAAGGGCATCCTTCATTCTTCTCTTTCAAATCTCTCAGGACAGCCCCTCCCCAAATAAATCGGACTTTCTTTTTTTTAACTCTCCTTCTCCAAAACCAGCGTATAAGGATCCTTTACTGACCTTTGAAGAAAATTCTCCGCCTCTTCATCTTTGTCCCTCAGGGGTTTGCTTCTATCATAAAGACTTTGCTCGTGATAGCTGTAGCCCAGATTTCTGCCTTGGAAACACGAAAACCAAAGACCAGAGTCCACCGCAGATGGGAGGGCTGCCAGAGTGAGAATTATGGAGAGAGAAACAGACATCAATGCAAAATTATCTTCTACCATATTTGTTATTCTGTTGGTCTGAGCATTCCTGCAAAATAAACTTACTCTTCCTCTACATGTCCCCAGCAAACTGGGTCTTTGCCCCAAATTCAGTTTTTTTGGAACAGTAACACTCTAGCAAAATATTCCATGGTACTGGGGGTGCTAGCTTCCCCAGGCTCAAGTAGGGAAACTCTTTTGCAGAGGGAATTTCTTGCCTCAGTTATCTAGGGATGGCTTATCTAGAAGCCCGCCAGCTCCTCCTTTCTGCATTTACTGCCCCATCCATCAGAGGGAGTCTGGCAACAGACTAAAGTGAATTTTGTGCGAAGGTAAAATGGACACCCGGTCAGTGTCTGGCTTCAAGATGGTAGCCATGTGGGTAGCGAGTTCCCTTGTTCAGATCTCCAATCTGCTCTCTTCCTCCTCAACCACCTCTCTGTCCATTATTCCACTTAGCCATTCTTCTGCCTACAGCTCTTCAGAGCACTTAACATTTCATTAGGTGCTTCATCGGGAAGACAAGGAAGAAGTGGGGTATCTCAAAATGACTGGCTTCATTTGCCAATTTCTTTGTTTTGCACTAGAAAGCATTTCTGCAACTCAGTTGGCATACTCAAGCACAGTCAAGAGAAACGCCTCTTGTCAATTCCAATTCCACTCCATTTACTGGCACACGTAGTTGAATGGGCTGTTTAAGTGAGGTTGTTATCAAATGAAATGAATTTGAATTTGCATTACACATACTTTCAATTATTTATGGTTTGGGGTAACCCATATCAGTGACTTTTCCCCTCTACTCTCCTGAATCATCAAGAGAAAGCAGAAGGAAAAGTAACTCAGAACTTTTTGCGAGGTCTGATGGTGATTACTGCTTACTATGCTGAACTGATCTTCATTAAGAGCTTCATATCCAGGCTTCTTCCTGTAGCCTTTCAGACCTTTGAAGATCTTTGGGTCTAGGGCCACCACTCCATGGGGCTAGAAGAGACCAAATGTGATTGGAGAGGCCCTGCTAGGTCCCAACCGTTCTACCCTCCTGAAATCCCCAATGTTGAAGCTGCTTTTAAGGTTGCTTTCAGAAAAAAAGTCTTAATTAGACACTCTTTGAGTAATTCTTCTAGGGTTTAGGACACGGTCCTTTAAAGGTCACTGTTAAAATGTATTTTTGTGGCCTGCTTGCCATGAGGAGTCTCTCCTAATTTTCTCCCATTACCCGCTTAGTTAACCATCACCCAGGAAGGCTCAATGAATCTGGCTCTTCAAGGGAGAGTTTCTGTAAATAACCTCAGGACTATGCCCTTAATGGTGAAAGGATAGAGCTTGACATTCCATTATTAAACAGCCTATTAAGTTCATGCCCAGACTCTGGAGAATGTGTACAATGGGACCTCAGCTTAGAACACAAAGAAAAGTCTAAGTCTTCAGTTAAACCTAGGAAGCTAAGCACAAAATAATCAAGTTAGGCATCCCTTCATTCCAGGTCTGGAGCTAAACACATATTCTTAAACCTAAAAAAAAAGTTCTTATTTTATTTAATTCATTGTCATACAACTCATTTCCAACAAAGTTTATGCAAGTATTTTGGTGATTTTCTTAAGTCTTTTCTTACATAAAGAAGAGCCATATTGGAAAACTGGGGTGGTACATCATTAAAAAACAGATACGAAATTATAAAGAACTGATATGGTAACTAAAAGTAAATTACAGAATAAAAGGCTAAAGAAAAGGAACATAAACAAAATTAAAGGTCAGCATTTGGAGGTCTGTTAATTGCATGGTAATTGGGAGTCAAAGCAGAATCTATTTAGAATCCACAAGGCCTATTAGGAGTCCAGAGGACCAACAGCAAGTCAACCAAAATTAGGAAAAGAAATCAGATTTTAATTGTAAACAGAAGACTGATCATTAGCTGTTCCCTTTCCCTAGAGTAAGTCATGGATAGTTGCCTGACATTTTACATTTTACTTTAAGTACAAAGAAAAAATTACACAAGTGGCCTACTCATTAGCAGGTTTTCTGCATTAGTTTTAAATCCAAGATTTAAAAACATCTTCTCAATGTCTTCCTAACAGCGTACTTTCAAAATTGTCTTTTATTCATTCCAGGTCTACTACTGCAGACAGAAGACCCCACTTTTCATATGTGCATAAGAGCACGCCCATGGCTTCAACCAAGTCACAGACCAATCAGCTGTACATTGAAAATCCAGTTAACTCCAACTTTCAGGAGTGTAACTCGCTGCTGAGAGGCAAAAAAGCTGTTCAATAGCTGTCATGTTCATTTGGTCGAGGTCAATTAGGTCACCATAAGCCACAATTACATGCATTATGAGACAGAATCAAATGATCCTGAAATTGGTAACATCTTTTAATAACCATGCTTATTACACAGGAGTTAAACATGACTTTTAATACTTATTCTTGTTATAATATCTTTACCTATATTAGGGCTTCAATAGCCAAATACATTAGAGTAGCCCATTGATGAGTTAGAAATGATAAATTATTATGAACATTGTTGAAATGACAGATTATACACTAGTCCCCTTCTCACTGCAGTTTTTTGTTTTGTTTTTTGAGACAGGGTCTTGCTCTGTCTCCCAGGCTGGATGCAGTGGCACTATCATGGTTCACTGCAGCCTCAGCCTCTTGGGCTCAAGCAATCCTCCCACCTCAGCCTCCCTTAGTAGATGCGACTACATGTGCATGCGACCACGCTCAGCTAACTTTTTAATTTTTTTGTAGAGACAGTATCTCTATATTACCCAGGCTGGTCTCAAACTCCTGGGCTCAAGCAATCATCCCACCTTGGGCTCCCAAACTACTGGAGTGAGCCACTGCTCTTGGCCTTATCCACAGTTTCGGTTTTCAAGGGTTCAGTGACCCATGGTCAAATGTGGTCTAAAAATATTACATCACTACTCTTCTACTTTGGGGCCTCTGTTAAGTAACATAAGGGTTACTTGAACAGTACAATAAGATATTTTGAGAGAGAGACACTACATTCACATAACATTTATTACAGTATAGTATTATAATTGTTCTATTTTATTATCAGTTATTGCGGTTAATATCTTACTGTGCTTAGTGTGTATGTGTAGGATAAAACATAGCACAGGTTGAGTATCCCTAATCTGAAATCTGAAATGCTCTCAAATCTGAAATCGTGAGCACTAATATGATGCTCAAAGGAAATGCTCACTGGAACAATTTGGACTTCAGATTTTTGGGCTGGGAATTCCAAACTTGTAAATACAATACAATTTAATTTAATTCCAAAATTTAAAAAAAAAATCCAAATTCAAAACACTTGTGGTCCCGAGAATTTTGGATAAGGAATACTCAACCTGTGTATATAGCGTTTGGGCATCCACCGGGGATCTTGGAACATACCCTCTTCGGTTAAGAGGGGACTACTATATTGAAAAGCAACCTTATTTGATTTTACTTTGATACCTCATAGTTCCTTTGTAAGATTTATATTGATCTATGCAGGTTCTCAGAACATTTCTATGGTATATAAAGGAAACAGAAATAGCTCTATTTTTAAAATTTCATTAAATATAGTATTATTAGTATTAATTACTACTTCCTAAGTAGAGTTTTTAACTTTTCGTTTAACTTTTTTTGGTTTGGGCACAAACTTTATAACCCAAGGGCTCCATGTTACATAGTTTTTAAAAAGACTGTACTGGCCAGGCACGGTGGCTCACGCCTGTAATCCTAGCACCTTGGGAGGCAGAGGCAGGTGGATCATCTGAGGTCAGAAATTTGAGATCAGCCTGGCCAACATGGCAAAACCCTGTCTCCACCAAAAATACAAAAATTACCCGGGAAAGGTGGCGGGTGCCTGTAATCCCAGCTACTCGGGAGGCTGAGGCAGGAGAATCGCCTGAACCTGGGAAGTGGAGGTTGCAGTTAGCTGAGATGGCGCCACTGCACTCCAGCCTGGGCGAAAGAGCGAAGCTCTGTCTCAAAAATAATATAATTAAATAAAAAGACTGTACTAAGTGTTTGATCCACTTTAGCACCTGGTAGGTATAAGGTACTGGGATGGGTGTTGGAAAGACTACTAAAATGTATAAAGCAGCATAGGACTAATAGAATAAAAGAAGTACCACAGGCGCTCAAAGGAGGAGAGGTAGATTCCAGGACAAGGATCAGGAAAGACTTCATGGAAGTGATGGAATAAGAACTAGATCAAGAAGAATGAAAAGAATTGTGGGAGGCAGCTGAGCAGATATTACATTCAGTTACTCAGTGTATATTTGTTGAGCCATAACTGGTGCTGGAAAATGTCATGGGTGAAGGTGCAGAGATAGATACACTCAAGAATGTTGGCATAACTGCTGGCAGATGCAGCATAGTTATAGGGCTGTGGTGAGAAATACAGCTTGGGACCTACTCATGAAGGTCCCTGAACATCAGCTGAAGGAGTTTGGACTTCACTTCTGGGTAACATGAAGCCATTAAAAGGTTATAGCCAATAGGGATCACTAGAGTGACAAGAGAAGAAGATCAAAGAGACCACATCAGAGAATATCAAATTAAAGGAGTAGACAGTGGTCAGAAACGTAGAACTGGAAGAAAATGATGTCTCAGACACCAGAAAGTCAAGTTTCATGAGACAGAGAGTGAACAGGAGCACCAGATGCGACAGCGAGGTACACAGGATGGAAACTGAAAATGGGCAGTTGGGAGCACTTGGTGAATCAAATGTGAGCAGTCCAGTTGTTTTGTGGGAGCAAGAGCCAGAATGCTGTCTATTTGGAAGAGCGAATGAGAAGCAGGAAGGAGACAAAAGCCAGGGCAGAAAACTCTTTCAAGAAATAGGCCCGTCATGGGCTATATTGAGGGATGGCTGTGTCTTGTCCAACGACAGAATTTTTTAAGATAGCGTGGATCTGGGAGTGTGTGGGGAAGGAGCCTTAGGGAAGGAGCCAGAGGATGGGGAAGTTTAAAGAGACAATGGGAAAAAAAAATGAATCTGCTGATAAAGTGAGAATGTATAATCTAGGAAGTCCTTTATAAGAAGCAAGAAGAGGCCAGGCATGGTGGCTCACACCTGTAATCCCAGCACTTTGGGAGGCCGAGGAGGGCGGATTGTGTGAGGTCAGGAGTTCAAGACCAGGCTGGCCAACATGGTGAAGCCCCATCTCTACTAAAAATACAAAAATTAGCCAGGCATGGTGGCGCATGCATGCCCAGCTACTCGGGAGGCTGAGGCACAAGAATCACTTGAACCCAGGAGGCAGAGGTTGTAGTGAGCAGAGATCACGACACTGCACTCCAGCCTAGGCAACACAGCAAGACTTCATCTCAAAAAAAAAAGAAAAAAGAAAAGAAAAGAAAAAAGAAATGAAGAAACAAGAAGAAGAGAAAAAATGCCTTGGTTCTTCACTACTCTGAAAGCACACCACCACGGAATCAGGCAAGACATCAAGATGTTGAGGAAAAACTGACAGAGGAAACAAAAAGTGGGAACTCCAATCAGGGCCAGAAATTTAAAAACTGAAACACAGTTGTCCAGTATATAGTGATGAGAAACCTCCCCCAAAGTGACCTAAAGCACAGTCCAGGACCATATTTCTATAACCTGATTGCCTCTGTGGCCGAATGGTTGCAAGAGTTCCTGATGATAAAATGGGTTCTGGGCTGGACCCTAGCCCCTCTTGTCAAAGAATGGCACTTGTAGGTACCCTTCAGAAAGGGTAGAAGGGATTTCCCCACTGTGGGTCTGATGGATTCAGTGAGGTCCGTGGAAGTAGTAGGAAGAATGAGGAAGGATGTTTATGTACCAAAAAAGCGATAAAGCATAGGCTGTCTCTGTTCATCTATCCTTGGCCAAACTGGTATAATTCTTGATGGAATTTTAATTAGTTAAGTAGAGGAGAATTAGAATGAGTAAGCAAAATTTAGCACCTTATGCAAATGATTTCAAATAAATTCCTAAAAAAGCGACCCCAAATATTTCACTGAAAGAGTCACAAATCTCTGAAATGAAGTAAATTTGCTGTTGAATTTCTGGGGTGAACGCTTTGAGGAGAGGGCTTGTCCCTAGAAAATCTCCAGTTGCTACCACTTCCCAAAGGACACCTCCCCATAGACCACTGAGCAAGGTGATATTGTGAAAGACTCAGACTGAGGAGAGGGCTACAAAGAGGGCTACAAGCTCTTCAAATTATCACAAGACCTCTCGGCCCTGCCCATTAGAAAGTTAATCCTAATTCCTGTAAATGAACCAGATTTGAAAATAGGTGCTTATGAACAGAATCGGGCCCAGTGCCACAGCTCACGAAGCAGTCAGGCGAGTAGCCTGTTCAGCTCACCGTTCAATGATAATAGGTTTACCAAGTGAAATAAAGGCCAGGCTGGGGATAGGGGAGAGTATTTTACCCTGTTTGACCTCTTAGGAAAGTCACCCAGTGTGTCCTAGGGGAAAAGAGCTGATAGGAGAGAAATACAGACATGCTCTCTTATCTGGGTTAATAATCCCTTGTTACAGAACCAAAACAGAAAAAATAGATTCTGATGACTTTTGTGATTGTCTTATTTGCTTTTATTTTATGTACTGCACTGGGGCAGTGTTAGCCTAGTTCTCCTGCTCACTCTCCAGTACTGGAACACAGTGCTATGCAGTCGAAGCCACAAACACTTAAAAGAGCAGCATCGTGTCTTTGTAGTAGAATAATTTATAATCCTTTGGGTATATACCCAGTAGTGGGATGGCTGGGTCATATGGTACATCTAGTTCTAGATCCTTGAGGAATTGTCATACTGTTTTCCATAATGGTTGAACTAGTTTACAATCCCACCAACAGTGTAAAAGTGTTCCTATTTCTCCACATCCTCTCCAACACCTGTTGTTTCCTGACTTCTTAATGATTGCCATTCTAACTGGTGTGAGATGGTATCTCATTGTGGTTTTGATTTGCATTTCTCTGATGGCGAGTGACGATGAGCATTTTTTCATGTGTCTGTTGGCTGTATGAATATCTTCTTTTGAGAAATGTCTGTTCATATCCTTTCCCCACTTTTGAGGGACATGGATGCAGCTGGAAACCATCATTCTTAACTATAACAAGAAACAGAAAACAAACACCCAGCATGTTTCTCACTCATAGGTGGGAACTGAAACAAGAGAATCCTTGGACTCGGGAAGGGGAAACCATCACGCTGGGGCCTATCATGGGGAGGCGCGAAGGAGGCGGGAGGAGGGAGGGATTGCATTGGGGAGTTATACATGATATAAATGATGAATTGATGGGTGCTGACGAGTTGATGGGTGCAGCACACCAACATGGCTAAGTATACATATGTACGACAAACTGCACGTTATGCACATGTACCCTAGAACTTAAGTATAATAAAAAAAAAAAAAAAAAAAAAAAAAAAAAGAGCAGCATCAATTCTTCCAAAGTTCTTCTAGCTCATATTCCTGCGGGCACCCTCTGTCCCCACAGACCACATACACACACAGGCATGCCCAGAATTCCTGACAGCCCTTCTCAGTGAGAGGTTGGGCAGAACAGGCTTAGGTGGACTAAACTGGGGAGATCTAAAGTACAACACTGCATTACATTGTTTATTTTACCGACTCCACAATTCTGCTTTTAAGAAATATTTAAGTCAATCTATCTGTGCAAAGAGAAAAATTATATGGGTTATTAATTCTGTTTATGCCTTTTTACATAAAGATCATTGGGTTTTCAGACCACTGGTTCTGCACACACATATACACATCACATTTGAGCAGCCTGCATGAGCTCCTTTGCAAATGTTAATGTCTCCTTCTTAATGGGAATTCTTGTAATGAATGTGTGTATGTGTGTATATATGCACACTATATACAGTGGATGAGCAATGTTTACTCTTCTGATTCTCATAATTTTCTAAAATAATATTTTACCTAATCAAAAATAGAATACATGTACATTATTTGAAATATAGGTACAAAATTTTAAAAGGAAAGGAAAGCACAAAAAAAGAAAAAATATATATATATCTTTGAGACAGTCTCATTCTGTCATCCAGGCTGGAGTGCAGTGGCACCATCTCCACTCACTACAAACTCTGCCTCCTGGGCTCAAACAATCCTCCCACCTCAGCCTCCCAACTACCTGGGACCACAGATGTATGCCACCATGTCCAGCTAAATTTTTGTATTTTTAGTAGAGACGGGGATTCACCATGTTGCCCAGGCTGGTCTCAAACTCCTGAGCTCAAGCGATCTGCCTGCCTCAGCCTCCCAAAGTGCTGGGATTATAGGCACAAGCCACTACTCCTGGTCAAAAAAAAGAAAATCAAAATCATTCATAAGCCCCTACCCAGAAATAAATGCTGTTATCATTTTGATATTTGTATTTCTTATCTGGTTTTCTATGCATAAATATATCGTTTTTTCCTCCAAAATTGTATACTGTGTATACTTCATTTTATAAAAAGATTTTTTCATATGTCAGACATATTTTTCCATATCAATAACGATTATTCCAAGCATGATTTTCACAAATTGCATAATATGCCGTAGGATTGATGCACCTTGTTATTCAATCATCCCCTATTGTTGGATATTTAAGTTGTTTCCAATATTCATTATCATTAGTCAAATTATATTGAACATCCTTTTATCTTTACTTAAATCCAGAATTATTTCCTTAGGGTAAAATCTTGTAAGTCAAATTGCTGAGTCATTGGGATTAGGCAATTATTAAAACTTTCTATATTCTGTAAAATTGCCTTTCAGAAAGATTATACCAAGTTGAATTCCCACCAGCAATGTATCAAAGTGCATATTTTCCCACTTACCAACAGTAGGTTTCCTATTATTTTGACTTTCTGTCTTTTGGGAATAGGACTTGTTCTGACCATGTTCTCTAAACTAGTAAATTAACAGCATTATTAGAGTTAAACATATTCCTGTGATGTCTTTCGTAAACGTGTCAGGCCAAACTAGCCATTAACATACTAAATTTGATCATGGAACCACTGTTCTAATGTGGCTCCCAGACCCTCCGTTTCTGTGGCTAGTCTGTCTTTTTCATCCACATGAAATGTTTCTAATTGGATATCTAAATGCTCTTAAGTAAAAATAAAGATAATTTCAAACAGTTGGGGATAAAGATTCCAAATATGGTTCTATAAAATGTAATGAGGTTTTGAATTGTGAACTCTCAATTGAGGAGAGAGTGCTCTGTGATGACTGCAATGCTCGCAGGAAGATCTAAAGAGTAAACAGCTCAGATCCCTGAAAAGACCTCTGCGGAATGAAAACTGTGAAAGAGCTAGCAGGAGTGAACAGAACAATATCAGAGTAAATAGACTGTACCGATTCCAGGAGATAAGACTGATAAAATCCAGCGTAGTGCTAATAATATATCCCACCCACATAGTCACATGAACAGGATTAGCTTATGGAAATGTGCAACCAAAAACAAAAGTTATTATA
>NW_016820817.1:1188847-1197535 GCF_001698545.2 Rhinopithecus bieti | reverse complement strand
TATATATAAAATATATATATGCTATGTCAGGCCACGGCAGCGGGCTTTTTTAATGTAATGAACAAAATATCTCTCTAAAGAATCTTCCTAAAACTGGATCTAAGCCTGGTAGAATAATATAAAATGGGACGTACTGAAAATAATTGTTTAACTACCACTGCTGGTACACATAAAGTTAAAACCCACACCCAATTTTCTCATCTAAAACAGCATGAAACTCAATAATTACTATGAGAGGTAACACCTAGAAATGTTTGACAGGGAAACCCATTATTGCTGTGTAAGGCTGCCACCTGGCCTCCTCCTCGTCAGCCAAAGCAGTAAATGAGTCCCTGAATGCTTAGGGAAAGCTGACACACTGAACTAATCTTTCATTGATTGATTTGCTAGCCCACTGAAAAAAAGTCGTATATCAATACATGGCTTTACTTCAGAAGTTAAGGTCCAAGAAGAAACAATGAAGGTTTGCTACAATATATTGAGTACAACAGAGCTTATAGAAAATGAAATCAAAGGCTTCTGGGAGAAAACTGATGTCTGGTAAGGACACAAGAGCATCAAACAACAGAAACTTTAAGATCAACAAACTTTAAGATCTACTTTATAATGTCCTTCCTCTTTTCTGCCTTCTTATTTGTAAGAAATAAAAAACAAAAACAATAAACTGGGAATTTTCAGATAAACCAAATTAAGAACAGTAAGTGGAATGAATAATTTAGAACGCTAGGATCCAGCAAAATATGACTTCCTAACTTATGACTTTATGCTTAATTATAATGATCAATTAAAGAAATCTCTGTATGAAAATTAAAAATAGGGAATCCTAAAATGATGAAACTAAAAAGGAAAGTAAAAGAGAAAAGGCAATGATGTAAAATTAAAATAATCCTTAATTCTGAAGATGAAAATGGTCCCTGAACATACTTAAATTACTTCTTGGCTCTTGCAGTCTTATATTACTCTTTCATAAGAAGAAATCATAGAATTTTCCTTTACACTAAGAGAAAATGTTGCTGAAGCACATTTTCTTAGTGTCTGAAACACGACATATTACTAATTCAGGGTTGTATAAAATTATTTCTTAATAAACATAGAAAGTTCATTTTGAATAAAATGTTAAATAAATTAAATAAGTATATGTAGTAAAATATTTTGGAAGTTTTGAGTAATGAAGAGAAAGAAGACAGTCCCATGATGTTATTCCTCAATACAGTTACTAACATTTTTGTGTATTTCTAGTATTTTTAATTTGAATTAATGTTTACTATGCAGTTGTTATAGGGCACATAAAATTGTGTATCTTCTTTTCATTTAATAGCATATTAAAAGCCTTTTTATTGATATATAATATTTTACATATACAAGTGATAGTTTGTTACATGCATAAAATGGGCAATGATCAAGTCAGGGTATTTGGGGCATCCATCATCTTGGGTATTTATTATTTCTACATGTTGGGGACATTTCAAGTTCTCTCTCCTAGCTCCTTTGAAATATACAACATGTTGTTGCTAACTATAGTCGCCTTACTCTGCTATCTAACATTAGAACTTATAACTTCTATGTAACTGTGTGTTTGTACCCATTGACCAACCTCTCTTCATTTCCCCCCACCTACCTACACAGTTTTCCTAGCCTATGGTGTCTATCATTCTACTGTCAACCTGCATGAAATCAACGTTTTTAGCTCCCGGAAGTGAGAACATGCGACATTTCTCTTTCTGTTCCTGGTTTATTTCACTTAACATAATCACCTCCAGTTCCATCCATGTTGCTGCAAATGGCTTAATTTTGTTCTTTTTTATGGCTGAATAATATTCCATGGTGTATGTATACCACATTTTCTTCTTCCATTAATCCACTGATGGACACTCAGGTTAATTCCGTATCTTTGCTATTGTGAACAGTGCTGCAATAAACATGCAAGTGCAAACATCCTTTTGATAAACTGATTTATCTTCCTTTAGATAAATGCCCAGTAGTAGAATTGCTGGATTGTATGGTAGTTCTATTTTAGTTTTGTTTTGTTTTTTGTTTTTTGAGATCGAGTCTCACTTTGTCGCTGAGGCTGGAGTGCAGTGGAGCAATCTCGGCTCACTGCAACCTCCACCTCCCAGGTTCAAGCAATTCTCCTGCCTCAGCCTCCCAAGTAACTGGGATTACAGGCACCTGCCACCACGCCTGGCTAATTTTTGTGTTTTTAGTAGAAACAGGGTTTCACCATGTTGACCAGGCTGGTCTTCAACTCCTGACCTCAGGTGATCAGCCCCCCTTGGCCTCCCAAAGTGTTGGAATTACAGGCATGAGCCACTGTGCCCAGCCTATTTTTAAGAAACCTCCATACTGTTTTCCATGGTGATTGTATTAATTTACATTCCCACCAACAGCATATAAGAGTTTGCTTTACTCCACATCCTTGCCAGCATCTGTTATTTTTTGTCTTTTTAATAACAGCCTTTCTAATTGGGATAAGAGGATATCTCACTGGGGTTTTGATTTGCATTTCCCTGATGATTGATGATATTGAGCATTCTTTCATATATACCTGTTGACCATTTGTATGTCTTTTTTCAGATATGTCTATTCCTGTCCTTTGCCCACTTTTTAATGAGATTATTTGTTTTTTTATACCGTTGAGTTGTTTTTCTTGTATATTCTGGCTATGAGTCCCTTGTCAGATGAATAATTTGCAAATATTTTCTCCCATTCAACAAGTCATGTGTACAGTCTCTTGATTCTTTTGCTATGCAGACACTTTTATCAAAAGCATTTTGTTTTTATTGTATTCACTTATTTATTTATTTCAGAGTCTCCTTCTGTCACCCAGGCTAGAGTGCAGTGGCACAATCTCAGTTCACTGAAACCTCTACCTCCTGGGTCCAAGCAATTCTTGTGCCACAGCCTCCTGAGTAGCTGGGGCTACAGGCATGCACCACCACACCCGGTTAATTTTTGTATTTTTAGTACAGGCAGGTTTCACTACGTTGACCAGGCTGTTCCCAGATCATTTGACCTGGCCTCAAATGATCCACCCCACTTGGCCTCACAAAATGCTGGGATTATAGGTGTGAGCCACTGCACCCGGGCATCAGAAGCATTTTAAATGTTACTGTATGAGAGCTACCAAATGGTCTTGCCATTGCGTTATAATTTTTAGTATTTTTGTTGGACACCTTAATTACATTTATGCATTGCTACACTATAGAAACCATCGTGAGAAACATCTTAATGTATATGTTTTGTGCTAGATTGATTGCCAAAATGGCTAGCTGTTTTCCCCTTCCTGTGTCCGTGCCCTCTTGCCATGTAACTACCAATGCCTCCCATTCTGATTCTGAGTTCAGCCATGTGGCCTGCCTGGCAAATGAGATATTAGCGAAACTTGAGACATACAAGTGCTTTTACATTGGGATTTACTCTCTCGCTGCTCCTGGGAACTGTCACCATATGAACAAGTATGGACTTGCTTGCTGTTCATGAGACACATACCTTAGTTGCTCCCAAACCTTCTGCAGACCTGCCAATCACCGGACTTGTGAGTGAAGCTATCCTAGATCATATTCAGTCACCAGCCAACACACCACTGAACACAGAGATTTGGATAAACCTAGCTGAAATTGTCAGAGCTAGCCTTGACAAGGAGAAATACCCAGTGACCACAGAATCATAAGCCAAATAAATGTTACTGTTTCAACCACTTGGTTTTGAAGTGGTTTTTTACATAGTAAAATTCAACTGATGCAGGCTTTGTCTATATTTCCTTATGCTACTTTCTTAGAAATATATTTACTTGACCCAGGGGCAAGAACATTGACTATTCTTTAATTATCACATTCAGTGATAATAAATTATAAGAAACACCTACTTTCTCAATATTCGGTAGCCCAAGAATGCATTAGCCTTTAAGTAACTGTTATCTGAGTGGTTTCTACAGTCTTAGAAAGTTTTTTTTCAACTTTTATTTTAAGTTCAGGGGTACATGTGCAGGATTTGCAGGTTTGTTACATAGGTAGGTAAACGTGTGCCATGATGTTTTGTCGCACAGATTATCCCATCACCTAGGTATTAAGCCCAGCATCCATTAGTTATTCTTTCTGATGCTCTACCTCTCCTTACCACACCGCCCCGTCCCCCAACAAACCCTAGTGTGTTGTTCCCCTCCATGTGTCCATGTGTTCTCATTATTCAGCTCCCACTTATAAGTGAGAACATGCGGTGTTTGGTTTTCTGTTCCCACATTAGTTTACTGAGGATAATGATTTCCAGCTCCATCCATGTCCCTGCAAAGGACATGATCTCATTCCTTTTTAAGGTTGCATAGTATTTCATGGTGTATATGTACCACATTTTCTTTATCCAGTCTTTCACTGATGGGCATTTCGGTTGAGTCCGTGTCTTTGCTATTGTGAATAGTGCTGCAATGAACATACGTATGCAGGTATCTTATAATAGAACAATTTACATTCCTTTGGGTGTATACCCAGTAATGGGAATGCTGGGTCAAATGGTATTTCTGCCTCTAGGTCTTTGAGGAATTACCACACTGTCTTCCACAATGGTTGAACTAAGTTACACTCCCACCAAAAAAAAAACCATTCCTTTCTCTACAAGCTTGCCGGCATCTGCTGTTTTTTGACTTTTTAATAATAGCCGTTCTGACTGGTGACAGATGGTATCTCATTGTGATTTTGATTTGCGTTTCTCTAATGATTAGTGATGTTGAATTTTTCATATGTTTGTTGGCTGCATGTATATCTTCTTTTGAGAAGTGTCTGTTCATGTCCTTTGCCCACTTTTTAGTGGGGTTGTTTTTTCCTCATAAATTTATTTAAGTTATTCATAGATTCTGGATGCTATACCTTTGTCAGATGGATAGATTGCAAAAATGTTCTCCCATTCTGTGGGTTGTCTATTCACTCTGATGATAGTTGCTTCTGCACAGCAACTATCCCACTTGCCAATTTTTGCTTTTGTTGCAATTGCTTTTGGCATTTTTGTCATTAAATCTTTGCCCATGCCTGTGTCCTGAATGGTATTGCCTAGATTTTCTTCTAGAGTTTTTATAGTTTTGGGTTTCATATTTAAGTCTTTAATCCACCTTGAGTTAATTTTTGTATTTGGTTTAAGCAAGGGATCAAGTTTCCGATTTCTGCATATAGCTAGCCAGTTATCCCAGCACCATTTATTAAATAGAGAGTTCTTTCCTCATTGATTGTTTTTGTCAAGTTTGTCAAAAATCAGATGGTTGTAGGTGTGTGGTCTTATTTCTGAATTCTCTATTTTGTTCCATTGGCCTATGTGTCTGTTCTTGTATCTCATGCTATTTTGGTTACTGCAGCCTTATACTATAGTTTGAAGTTGGGTAGTGTGATGTCTCCAGCTTTCTTCTTTTTGCTTAGGATTGTCTTGACTATTTGGGCTCTTTTTTGGTTCCATATGAATTTTTAAATAATTTCTAATTCTATGAAGGATGTCAATGGTATTTTAGTGTAAATGGCATTGGATCTATAAATTACTTCGGGCATTATGATTATTTTCATGATATTGATTATTCCTATCCATGAACATGGAATGTTTCTCCATTTGTTTGTGTCCTCTGTGATTTCTTTGAGCAATGGTTTGTAGTTCTCCTTGAAGAGGTACTTCACATCCCTTGTTAGCTGTATTCCTAGGTATTTTATTCTTTTTGTAGCAATTGTGAATGGGAGTTCATTCATGATTTGGCTCTCTGCTTGCCTGTTGTTGGTGTATAGGAATGCTAGCGATTTTTGCACATTGATTTTGTATCCTGAGACTTTGCTGAACTTGCTTATCAGATTAAGAAGCTTTTGCCAGCCCCTATTTTGATCCTAATTTTATTTATCTTGGCTTGGATAGTAAAGTAAAAATGATGTAGAACACAAGTTTATATTTGTTCTATATTGAAATGACAGTATTTTGGATATTTTGAGTTAAAACATATTAAAATTAATTCCACCTATTTTTTATATTGTTAATGTTTGTAATCAGAAAAATTTAACGTATGGCTCAGGTTTGTGGCTGGTATTATATTTCCATTGAACACTGTTGCCCGAGATGTTTTCAAGGTCCGGATAAAGGATGCTGATTTAAACTGAGCAGTAAAGAAATTAACTGAATAAAGTTAATTGCAATCCGGACAGAGATGAAGACTCACATGAGATGACAGTACTGGGTCAAAGCACGGTGTATTGGTGAAGGAACTGTTTCTTTTCCACCCTCTGAAGATTTGCTGAAATGAACTGACAATAGACAGATCAACAGGAGGAAAATCACACAAATTTGTTAATGTGCAAGTGTACATGGAAGTTGTACAAAATATGAGACTCAAAGTAGGGCCAGGTGGCTGAAGGCTAAAGAGCACCCTCTTCATAGGGAATAGAGAAATGACAGAATGTAGACAATTTTGGAATCTGGTTTTTAGGAAAATTAAGTAGGCCCCAAAGAGCAGACAATAGTTCGTAAATGATTCTCTTTGGAAACTGAATGGGACTGAAGAACAGGGCATAGCTTGTGACAAAGTCTGCCTAGGTGGAATGACATTCCTTTCTTCCTTCCTGTGATATGAGTTTAATCCTTTCTGGGCAGTGGAATTTCAGGAAGGGGAGTGAAGACTATTGTGTATCTCCTGGAGAAGCTTCAGATAAGGAAACTTCAGAGAGACAGAGAGTTCCACTCTGTGCTGCAGGAGAAAGAGGAGAAGGTTAGAAAGTTCTTGGTTCTGAGGTTGCTTCTAAGGCTTTTAAATTTCTTTTCATTCAAACTGTTCCACGTGTCAAAGTGCCATGCTTTGGAGTATTGTTTTCTGAGCCTCAACATTGCCCTGTCTAAAATTTTCTTAGAAGTTTCAAACATTAAAAGCTGAGTTGGTGGCTATGGAAAGAAAAATTCAGTTTGTAGTTGAGTAGCAAATGATCTCATTAAACCAATCTCCTATTCTTAAGATAGGTCAGTCCAATTAAAAAGTTCTTTGTCATGTCAATAGGTGACATTTATAGGGCTCCCATCAAAATTAAGCCTCTATATGGTACATGCAAACAGGGCTTTAATAAGAGGCCTTCCCAAGGAAACAGAAGGAAAACAGAAGTTAATATCTGGAGCATTTTGTAAGCTAGTTTTTCTAGAGTTCACAGGGCAGCCAGTTGAGAAGATTCTTACATTTAGGTTTCAAGCATCTTCAGTAGGAGTGGAAGCTGGCAGTGACAATCTGACAGATTTTGCAGTTTTTGTGTTGCTGTCATAGTGACAGCATCTACACATAAGCTGTCATAGTGATTTCTCAGATGACTCTATTAAGTCAACCAGTTTCAGCTAATATGGCTTCAGGAAAAAGGTAGTTTTAATTTCAGTGATTCCAACTCAGAAAAGTAGGAGTAAAGTGGAAATGTTTATTTGGAGACTTGCAGCCAGGAGAGAATTCAGGATTCAGTCTACATTGCAGGTAAAGAAAACCTCAAAACAATGAACTACAATATAAAAATAGGTGCACTATGATTTTCTTCTTAAACGTAATTTTTCTTTCTTGTACCCCTAAAGCTGCCAAAGAGAATCATAGTAAGTCCAATTTACTGGTGGGTTATTTTGTTTTATGACTTTTATTTTAGGTTCAGTGGTACATGTGCAAGTTTGTTAAATAGGTAAACTGCATGTCACAGGGGTTTGGTGTAGATTATTTCCCATTATTATCCCCAGGTAATAAGCATAGTACTCAATAGGTATTTTTTCTGATTCTCTCACTCCTCCCACCCTCCACTCTCAGGCCCCAGTGTCTGTTGTTCCCCTCTTGGTGTCCATATAGTCTTGTTGTTTAGCCCCCACTTAAAAGTGAAAACACATGGCATTTGGTTTTCTGTTCCTGCATTACTTTGCTTAGGATAATGGCCCCAGCTCTACCCATGTTGCTGCGAAGAACACAATTTCATTCTTTTTATGGCTGCATAGTATTCCACAGTGTATATGTCATTCTTTTTATGGCTACATAGCATTCCACGGTGTATATGTAGTAAGTCCAATTTATTTGTAAAATAAGTTTAATTTTATTAAAGTTTAATTTTATTAAACTTACAAGTTTAATACTCAGTAAGAATAGCAAGAAAGCAATCATATAGGATTAAGTCTGCTTGCTGGAATTTTTTAATACAGACTCTCAATCTCAAATTAGAATTTTTTTTTTTTTCTGAGACAGAGTTTCGCTCTTGTTGCCCAGGCTGGAGTGCAATGGCATGATCTTGGCTCACCACAACCTCCACCTCCCAGGTGGATTCTCCTGCCTCAGCCTCCTGAGTAGCTGGGATTACAGGCATGCACCACCACACCTGGCTAATTTTGTATTTTTAGTAGAGATGGGGTTTCTCCATGTTGGTCAGGCTGGTCTCGAACTCCTGACCTCAGGTGATCCGCCCACCTTGGCCTCCCAAAGTGCTGGGATTACAGGTGTGAGCCACTGCACCCAGCCAAATCAGACTTTTAAAGGCTTCTCAAGGCTAAGGAGACGAGCCAAGGACTCACCCTGAAATTTTGCCACTAATGTCTGTAGACATGGGTGAATACCTCTCTCTTTGAGATCCCCCAAAATACTGTGAAGTTCCTGGACATATCAAAATATAACAGTCTTGGCCTGGCGCGGTGGCTCAAGCCTGTAATCCCAGCACTTTGGGAGGCCGAGACGGG
>NW_016820817.1:1182389-1185186 GCF_001698545.2 Rhinopithecus bieti | reverse complement strand
GACTCGATCAACTAGAAGAAAGAGTATCAGCAATTGAGGATCAAATGAATGAAATCCTTCCCTTTTCTTTATCAACCACGTGTACAGTAAGGAGCAGACAACACGGCACCGACCAGGTAAAAAAAACTCACTTGCGTAATAAAAGATTAGGGTGGGGTGGCCAGCTTCTTTGCACACTATGTAAATGTCACACCTAGTCCAACCAATCTTTGGGCCTTATGTAAATCAGAGACTGCCTCCCCAAGCCAGTCTGTAAAACCACATGCACTTCACTATAAAACCGGAAGTCCCACTCAGGCACCCCTCTCTCTCCCAGGACAGAGAGCTATTCTCCTTTCTCTTTCTTTTGCCTACTAAACCTCTGCTCGTAAACCCACTTCTTGTGTGTCTGCATACTCGATTTCCTTGGTGTGAGACAAGGAACCTCTGGTATTCACCCCAAACAATGACGCTAATTGATTGCCCAGACTGGTCTCATGAGCTCAAGCAATCCGCCCGCCTAAGTCTCCCAAAGTGCTGGGATTACAGGCATGTGCCACTGTGCCTAGCTGCATACAAATGGACTTTAATTTGTCCATTTATTTAATTGGACAAATTATTTAATAAATTTTATTATTTGATAAATTTTATTTATCAAATAAATAATTTGATTAATTACTATTTAATGATTTTATTATTTAATAAATTTTAGTTAATAAATTTTATTATTTAGTAAATTTATTATTTCCATGCAAGTGTGCATGAAAGTTCATGAGACTCAAAGAAAGGCCAGATGACTGGTGCTTACATAGTAGCCTCTTAATGGGGGACAAGGCGATGGGCGAATGTAGACAATTTTGAGGTGTAGTAAATGATTTTTAGGAGAATTGAATGGGCCCCAATGAGCAGACTATAGTTTGTAAATAATTCTCTTTGGAAACTGAATGGGACTGGAGGACAGGCCGTAGCTTGTGACAAAGTCTGTCTAGATATGGCGACATTCCTCAGTCTTCCTTCCAATGATATGAGTTTAATCTTTTCTAGTTAGTGAAATTTCAGGGAGAGGATGGAATGCAATTACATTCCTTCTGGAGGATCTTGAGATAATGAGACTCAGAGAGATAGAGAGTTCCATCCACCCTGTGCTTGTGGAGAGAAACAGAAGTTCAAGTCTTTGGTTCTGAGGTTGCTTCTAAAGCCTTTTAATTTTCTTTAGTTCAAAGTGCTTAGTATGCCAAAGTGCCATACTTCAGGGTTTGATTTCTTCTCTTGACATAGAAATGAAAGGCAGGTGGATCACCTGAGCCCAGGAGTTCTAGACCAGCCTGGGCAAAATGGTGAAATCCCATCTCTCCAAAAAAAAAAAAAAAAAAAAGCCATGATAGTGCATGCCTGTAATCCCAGCTACTCTGGAGGCTGAGGCAAGAGGATCGCTTGAGCCCAGGAGGCGGAGGTTGCAGTGAGCTGAGATCATGCCACTGCACTGCAGCCTGGGTGACAGAGTGAGACCATGTCTCAAAGGAAAAAAAAAAAAGAAATCAAACCGAAACCCATCATATTTACAATTTTGTGTTGAATTCAGGAAAACGTTTTTATATCATTGGAACAATCCACCTGTATCTGGTATTAAAATATTTGTAATTTTAAAAGAATTTGGCATATTTGTGATTTTTGTCTGATTAATAAGCTTTATGATTCCAATTTAAATGTGTAATTAATTTTAGAATTATTTTAAAAGGAATAAGATTTTTTTCTTTTCTCTGTTTTCTTTTCTTTTCTTTTCTTCTTTTTTTTTTTTTGAGACCAAGTCTCACTGTGTTACCCAGACTGGAGTTCAGTGGCATAATCTCAGCGCACTGCAACCTCTGCCTCTCAGGTTCAAGAGATTCTCATGCTTCAGCCTGAACTGAGTAACTGGGACTCCAGGCGTGAACCACCATGCCAGGCTAATTTTTGTAATTTTAGTAGAGATGGGGCTTCCCTATGTTGGCCAGGCTGGTCTCAAACTCCTGACCTCAGGTGGTCTACCCGCCTCAGCCTCCCAAAGTGCTGGGATTACAGCATAAGCCACCACGTCTGGCCAATTTTTAAAACATGTACATAATGTTTGAAGGTTTCAACGCATTTATTTATGTTTATCATTTGTTTTACTATGCTTGCAAACATAATGAATATAGATTTACAAGAGTTTTGTAAGTTCTTGGAAAGTTTCTCCTTGTTAGAGTCAACAGTTTGCCCTGTTGGGCATTCAAAGTTCTATAACAGAAAATAAAATCTGTTAAATTTATTGGTGCATCTTTAAATGTTTGAGGAATTAAATTTGTAAATAGAGCTGGTTGTTTAAGGACTTTCAGTCTTTTTAACTTGAGTTAATTAAGTAACTAACCCCAAAAAAGTGAAGCTATTTATTATTATTTTAATAGAGTTTAACACAGAAAACAAGATTTGTAAGTTAAAATTTAAAACTTAATAAAATAGATTTAACATTTAAAAAATTTTTATAAACTATTAATTAAAAACTCAAGTACTCTAAGTAGTTCTTTCTATGCACAAAAGCTCCATTCAGGACATGAAAAAATTATGCAAGGGAAGGTACCCAAAATTCTTGGAAGAAAGCCGAGACTTATGTAGAAATTATACTTGCTTTTTTTTTTTTTTTTTTTAGACGGAGTCTTGCTCTGCCGTCCAGGCTGGAGTGCAGTGGCCGGCTCTCAGCTCACTGCAAGCTCCGCCTCCCGGGTTCACGCCATTCTCCTGTCTCAGCCTCCCGAGTAGCTGGGACTACAGGCGCCCGCCTCGTCGCCCGGCTAGTTTTTTG
>NW_016820817.1:1171019-1180594 GCF_001698545.2 Rhinopithecus bieti | reverse complement strand
AGGAAGGAAGGAAGGAAGGAAAGAAAAAAAGCAAAAAGACTTAGTGATTTACCTGATTCAAGATATTAAGAAGAAGGGAGGAGTCAAATATAAGTTTGAGGTCTGGGTAGTTTGGAGAACATTTGTGCCACTTATAGAAACAGGACACCCATTGGGTGCTGGGTTTGGGGAGGAGGTAACCAGGTGGAGATGTCAAGCAAACAACAGATATTAAACCAAAGCCCAGGCAGGTTTAAAGATAGGGGACTCATCTCCATAAGGAGGAGGGAAAAGCAGATAGATAAAGACAGTCTCAGTAGTACATTTATTGTAGAGGGAGGAAAGAGGAAGGATCAATGGTAAAGGAGATAACCAACAAGCCAGAGACATACAAGGAGGAAAATCACCATAACAAAGGCCTTCAAGTGAGTTTGGAGAAAACAAGAGACCAAGGGTACCAAATACTGTAGAAAATTCCAAGTTGAGAAGAATGGAGCCAAAGCTAGGGGCTTAACAACTAAGAAGTTACCAGTGCAGCCTGGGCAACATGGTGAGACCCCATCTCTATCAAAAAATAAACAATAAATTATCTGGGCATGGTGGCACACACCTGTGGTCCCAGCTACTCAGAAGGCTGAAGTAGGAAAATCACTTGAGCCCGAGAGGTCAAGGCTGCAGTGAGCTGTGACTGCAACACTGCAATCACAAAAAAAAGCAAGGAACATCAAGAAGGCAATTTCTTTAAAGGAATGGGAACTAAAACTAGGTTGCAAGAGGGTAAGTAGTGAGTGGTGATAAGAAAATAAAGACATCTTTCTCCTTCCTTTCCTTATCAAACACTTAAATGTTTGGAAGTCCAAGATCAAACATTTAAATGTTTGATGATGAAAAGAAGAAGAAAGATATAAGGGTGCTTTGGGGATAGTCTAACCCTGTATAAAAAACATATTTCCAGCAGTAGAATTCTAAAGCTAAATTCTGGTTCTCTACACAGGTAAGATGTATGTGAAAACCACCTGATTCTCTTGGACTCTGTCTATTCATTTTGGAGCAAGCCCAACAAAGCTCATATAATAACCTACAGCATGTTAACTTTTGTTTGAAGTCTCACAATGAATGTAAATTCTAGATTTATTGTTTTGCTTGAATTCGAGTCAAGTCGTTTTTTGTGTTATTGGAATTTTGTCAAAAATCTCATTCCTCATTCAAATTCCCATTTAATTGTCATTTAAGAGAGCATGTTAATTTAGGTATATTCCATCTTAGAAATACAATTTTCATTTGTAAGTTACTCAAGAAAAAGAGAAAAGGAAAAGTGAAAAGAGGGTGGAAGGAAAATAGAGGAGAATGACAACTCACTATAATTATATATACACACATGAAAGTAAGTACAAATCTTTCTAGATTTGCTCATTTGAAGACTTGGTTGTTAAGCAAAACAATATGAATAGTCAACAACTCATCATAGTTTTACTTGTGACTTTTTTTACTTTATGAGAGTGCAAAAGCAATACACATCCATTAGAAACCATATTCAAGTACCCTTTAAAGTATTTTTTCACTTCCAGTACAGTATTCAATAAATTACATGAGGTATTCACACTTTATTATAAAATAGACTTTGTGTTAGATGAGTTTGCCCAGCTGTAGGCTAATGTGTGTCTTCTGATCATGTTTAAGGTATGCTAGGCTAACCTATGATGTTTGGCAGGTTAGGTATAGCAGATGCATTTTCAACGTGCAGTATTTTCACTTTACAATGGGTTTATCAGGATGTAACCCCATCATAAGTTGAGAAGCATCTGTACTTCAAGGAAATAGAAATTTACTTAAATTATTTATCGTCCAGTGTGCTGTTCATCCACTCCCAGTCCACAGCCCCCTCCCTTCACCTCTCTAGCTCATAGTCGCTTTCAGATTATAGTTGAATGTCAATTCCTCATCACTGCCCTTCAAACTGGGTTAGGATGACATGTCATATGTGACTTTCATAACCTTCAACATATTTTATTGTAATTACTTGTTTACTATCTGTCTTCTTCACCAACCAATAGTTTGAGAGATTAGGAGCCATGTCTGTTTTGGGTACAAATGTATCAGCACTTTGTGTGGTGCCTAGCACAAAGTAGGTAAGTGCTCAATAACAATACTTAGTAAGCAAATAAAGCTCTCAAAAACATGATCATCTGTTTTAGTCCATTTGGGTTGCTATAACAAAAGTACTATAAACTTGGTGAGTTATAAACAGCATTTATTTCTCACACTAGTAGTGTTTCTCAAAGCACTAGTAGATTCAGTGTCTGATAAGGACCCATTCCTTATAGATGGTGACTTCTTGCTGTGTCCTCATATGGTTAGCTAGCTCGCTGGGGTGTCTTTTTTAAGGCCACTAATCCCATTAATTAGGGCAGAGCCATCATGAGCTAATCACCTTCCAAAAGTCCCACCTCCTAATACTATTACCTTGAGGATTAGGTTTTAATCTATAAATGATGGGAGCACACAAACCTTCACACCACAGCATCATCTGTCAACTCTGGATCTATCTTCTATTCCTGAGCAATTACAGCGTTATTGTTTGAATTCATAGAACCAAAGATCATAGTACTTCAGGACCATAAAGATACTTAATGATCTGATTTAAATACTTATATTTAGCAATAGGCCCTTTTTTCCCCAAAACATAATTTTATAAATGCTCTATAACGTCTAAGCGAGGTAAAAGAGAGTTATTGTGGATGAAGCATGGGTTGAGGGAACCAGAACCCTGTCTGTTCTGCCTTGAATTTCCAAGGAAGTGCAGCCACATGTACCTCATACAGCTCCACAGAGCCTTGGGCTCCATGGAATACCATTTGAAAACCACAGAATTGACTTGCATGTTCACAATATATTAAAAATACCTAGAAATCAACAAGAAAAAAGACAAATTAACCAACAGAAAAAAAATATGAAAAGTAAATTCACTGAGGAAGAAATATTGATGGCCAATAAAGACATATAAAGATGATGGGCTTCTCTGCTGGTCAAGCAGTGTAGAATAAAACATGAAGGAAAAAGACTTTACCCATAATACTGGCAAAAATGCAAATATTGATATTATAAAGGTGAGAAATCATTGTTATGAAAGTGGAAATTGGGAAGCAATTCCAATTTTAAATTGTAATTGACCTTTGATCCAGAAATATGACTTCCAAGACTAATCTACAGAAATTCCAAACATGTGCACAAAGATAAACATCCTTGAACATATCTGTATTAGGTCGTTCTTGCATTGTGCTAAAGAAATACCTGAGATTGGGTAATTTGTAAGAAAAGAGGTTTAATTGGCTCATAGTTCTACTGGCTGTACAGGAAGCACAGCATTGGCATTTGCTTCTGGGAGGTCTCAGGAAGCTTACAATAATGATGGAAGGCAAAGGGGAGGCAGGCATCCCGCGTGGCAGGAGTGAGAACAAGAAGAAGAGAATGGGTGGGGGTAGGGAGTGCCACACAATTTTACTGAACCAGATCTCACAAGAACTCACTCATTATCTCAAGAATAGCACCAAGCCAGGAAGGATTCGCCCTCATGACACAAACACCTCTCACCAGGCCCGATCTCCAACACTGGGGATTACATCTCAACATGAGATTTGGAGGGCACATCCAAATGATAACAATATCTTTGTCCATTATTTTTATTTTAAAAAATTAGAAACAACATCAAAACTATCTGTGGAAGAAGATTTAAATAAATTATAACTTTAATACTATGAACGCTATAAATTTTTGTAGATGATAAATAATAATAATAATAATAGTGATAAAAGTAATAGTTGATGTAACAGGATGCTAAAGTGGAAGTTTTAACCAAGGCACCAAAATGCAGTAAATATACCATACCAAAGTAAAATATCAATCTAATTTTCAATGAAAATAATCCAGGAACCAGTTATTGAACTCTTAAGCATCTTGTTCCATTTGAAGACAAAAAAGAATCAATTCATGGGAAATTAAAAGGATTCCAGAAATACTTCTTTGCCAAAAGCTGCTGATATACTATGAGTACCATCAAGGTGGAAAGGTTTAGGGTGCTCCTTGTATATCCAAGTTAAGGGAGAGGGACTCTAGTGAGACTACTCAGAGAATGAAATAAGCACCCACTGAAGTTGGAAGAGAAGGAGGATACAGTGCACTGTATCTGATCCCATCTAAGAAATCTATGAGGAGAGGTATGCTGTGTAGCTACTGATGAATGAGTTGAAGCAGTGTCTGTGTTGGGGGTGGCCTGCACTCCCAGAGTTTATGGAGACAAGAAGGCCTGAGTAATTTCATGGGCCAGGTGTGGACCATGGGGAAGAGACAACCAGCCTGAAGTCTTCTTGGGACCTATGCAACTGGGCCAACTGAGAGGGTGGACAGGTCTCAGCAGAGAGAAGCCGATGGTAGCAACATATTCCTGGGGACCGCAGAATAGGAAGGCAGCCAGTTGGAAGCAAACTCATCCTTCTTGCCGAGGGAAATACAGGTGGGAAATCCCAAGGGGTTGGAGGATATACCAAAGAACCCATGCAAACATCCATAAGAGAAAGAGCCTCTTGTTAGAGCTGCCAGATTCAGAAAGCACAAAACTGGTCAATCATGAAATAACTTTTCTACCCACTTCTGCTACTCTTTCCCTCTGTCTGAATGCTGAAAGTGTCAGAGACTGTAGAAGATACCAGAAGACAGGCAGTAGGATAAGATGGAGAAATAACATGGAAAAAGAATAACTTGAACCCAATCCACCTTCCCCAAGAGTGGGTTTCCCAACAACAGCAGGTTCTAGCTGAATAGGGGAGAGGTAAAAGGCTTAATTGTAAATCAAGTTCAAAGTTTTGTTTCTCATCTGGTCTTGGATATTCTGATTTTTGAATTGACACTGTGTTTGCCACTTAAGGTGACTTTGGGACTTTATATTACCTAAGGATGTTCAGAAGATTTGTGGGACTCCCAGAGCTTCCATCCAGGAGCAGGGGCAAAGAATTCTCCACTGAATAAAGCTTAAAGGGTCAGGAGATAATAAACACTTGCCTGATGATGCTAGCCCTGCATGCTCCACGTACCAATGATCCATTAACATTGCCAAGCACAGTGCTGAACACATTGTTGCATTATATCAGTTAAACTACAGATGCTGCCATAGACAGAAAACACCAAACAAATAAAGCGCATTGCAATAGACTCCCATTTGAATGTTTACGTTTGAATGTGTATATCTGAAGATGTCCAGAGAAACCATGGGAAGGTGTGTTAGTTTCTTTCTCTAAAGAAAGTTAGTTTCTTTCTCTAAAGAAACAAAAACAGGATGTGTATATATGTAGAGAGAGATTTCTTTTAAGGATTGACTCATACGATTGTAAGGCTTGGAAAGTTCAAAATCTGATGGAGAGGCTGGCAGGCTGGAGACCCAGGCAAGAACTGCAGTTCCAGACCAAACAGCACCTGCAGACAGAATTCCAGAAGGTGGTGGAATCTTGCATGGTTGGTATTTGTTCTCTCGAGGACTTCAGTTGATTGAATGAAGCCCACTCACTTTACGAAGGGCTTTATTTATTTATTTTTATTTTTGGAGAAAATAAGCTTTATTATAATGATTTGAGATTTTGTGCATGGTAAAGAAATACACACGAATTGTGTTTCTCCTATGTTTCATGACTGAATTAATTTAAAGTTTCATTGTAGACCAAAGCATCCAAAAAATAGTGGTACTTTTTTTTTTTTTTTGAGACAGAGTCTTGCCCTGAGTGCAGAGGCACGATCTCGGCTCAATGCGACCTCTACCTCCCAGGTTCGAGGGGTTCTCCTACCTCAGCCTCCCGAGTAGCTGGACTACAGGCACGAGCCACCATGCCCGGTTAATTTTTCTATTTTTAGTAGAGACGAAGTTTCACCATGTTGGCCAGGTTGTTCTCAAATTCCTGACCTCAAGTGATCTGCCCACCTCAGCCTCCCAAAGTGCTGGGATTACAGGCGTGAGCCACCGCACCCGGCCCCACAGTCTCTTTTTAATGAGTTTGCAGATGCCAGACGATTCCTGCTCTGGTGTTGGCACCATCAGGGACAGTGAGCTGGAGCTTTTCACCCCCGAGGGCAGCATGGGGAGCGGCAGGTGCAGGAATTCCAGCATGCTGCTCTGCTTGCTCCTCTTCATTCCCTTCATGTCCAGTATCTTCTGGAAGCCTTCTGTGTTGCAGTCTGTGAAGAGTCTGATGTAGTTGTCAACAAACACCACCAACAGTTCATGAGGGCCCATCACTACCTACCAAGGGAGGAGACAAGAGCAGGCCTGCCAAGGAAAACTCACAGTTGCAGTTCACCAATTTAAATGCTAATCTCATCCCCCAAAAACACCTTTACAGAAAACATCCACAATAGTGTTTAACCAAGTATCTGGGCATCAGGGTCCAGTTAAGTTGACACATACAATTAACCATCCTAGAAGGATACACACTAAACTATGGACAGTAAGTAGATATCTTTGGGGCAGGGAGAGAAAGTGAAAGGATGGCTAGGCGTGGTGGTGCACCTGTGGTCTCAGCTACTTGGGAGGCTGAGGTGGGAGGATCACTTGAGCCCAGGTGGTTGAGGTCTCAGTGAGCCGTGATCGCACCACTGCACTCCAGCCTAGGTGACGGAGCAAGATCCCATCTCAAAAAAATAAAATAAATAGATAAACAAAAATGAAAGTAAAAGTGAAAGGAAATTAGCTGTACTTTTCACTTCTTGCTGTCTCTCTCAGAAGACATTATTCACCCTGAGACCTGAGGAGCAGGGAAGTGTATTACTCCTACTGCATGATAGACAACCCCACCCTGACCCTTCACCAGCCTCTCTCTGACACTTTTCTAGCCAGGCTTCTCTGTACAAGGCCAGGAGCTTTCAGTGTCAACAGTACATGCTTACCCTGAGTCCTTGGCCACAATATTAGACTGTGTTTCAGGCACCTGGGACTCCGGAATGCCCTGTCCAGGGTCCCAGAGGCTGTGCATGGTGCCTTCTCAAGTCAACCCTCTCAAGGGCAGCTGCACCCCCACCCGTGTGCACACCCTCAGCCCTAAGAAGTGACAAGGGGCTGATGTTTGTGGGGCTGAAGTTCAGGGGAGTTGAGGATAGAGCTGGATGTGCAGACTGGGTTGCCACATGTGTGTGCCCAAGGCCACCGCAGTGGTAAGGGAAGATGAGGTGAGGTCATAGGACAGGGCCAGCTCTCTCTACCATGCCATATTTTGAGGAAGAACTCTGGAGAGTCTAAGAATTCTTCATTTAAATCCCATCTTCCAATTCACTAGGACTGTATATTTGTCCAGGTGAAAGGATATGTTGAGAAAATATAATTTTAAACAAAATCTTCTTCCAACCCAGAAATCCTCTCCACAAAGGTAGTAGAGAAAATAGTTTTATACTGAATAAACTATTAAACCAAAATGTGATACACATCACAGGCAATCCACTAAGGAATTACAAAGACAGAAAGAAATTCCAGCCTTTAATATAGCCAAAAAGATGCAACCCATTTTATACCTTTTCCCAAGATAAACAAAAATTAGTTCTCAAATAATAGGATTTGATAGCACCATTTATAACACATGGTTCACCCTAAATTCACCTGGTAACTGGAGTAACCATCTGTATTAGTTAAATGATTTTATACAAAGGAAAAATAAGCTTCTCCTATCTTTATGACAGAAGGTAATTTTGCAAGTCGGCAGGGGGAGGCAGTCACCAAAGTTAGGCTCCTACCGTCCCTCAGAAACCGAGAGATGGGGTACTATCTCCCTCAATGATTATATTCTAAAGCAATGGCTGCCGGGTCCTTGAGAAAGACATTCCTGGGTCACAGAGACAGCAGAAGACTTATTCAGCTCTAAAAACATTTACATACACGTCAAAGAGACAGAGAAATAACTTACAAGGACACATTTTCTAAAGTAAATACTCTAAGTGAAGAAAGGTAATTTCTTCCCTTATTTTTAACAAGAATTAAGCCTCTTGTTTTTAATATTTACTTGCCCTTACAGATAGGACATATTTTACTTGACAGTTTGTTACCTTATCTTGTAACATATAGATATGTAGATATGCTATATGTGGATCTCTATTTGCTTTCTTGACAGGACCTACAAATGTTAGAAGCTGGCTTTTCTTTTCTAAAACAGTGATATATTTGACAATTCCAAAATGATTTTAAAATTTTGTTTTAAAGGAATAGATACACATTAGCTATTTTTAAAAAACAGTCATTTGTTTTCACTGTTAATTCAGTTGGCTTTCTCCTATCGCCCTATGGGTTCATATTTTAAATGTGCTTTGCATGTGCACAAAGAAGGTACGAATCATGTTAGAAACTGCTGGCAATCTCTATTATTCTTCAGGAAGGCTGCTTTAATGGGTCGGCCCAAGCAAATACTAGTTAATTTTCCTCTTAATATGATATTGCAGGTGTCACTCTTTGATACTGAAAATTTTATTTTAAAATGTGTCCTTCGGGTAAAGAAGCTAGTTTGAGCACGCAGTAACCCAAAGCTCAATACTGAACATGTAGTAACAAGATTGCAAAAATGGAAACCAGGAAACCTAAGTTCTACTACCAATCTTGCCACTAACCATTAGTGTGTGACCTTCAATTATGGATTCTTCTGGAGTCTCGGTGTCTTCATCTGTAAAATCAAACAAGTGGAATAGAGGTTCCTTCAGACACAAAATTTTCTTGGCATCTTTTCAGATATCTTTTCTCCTTCTCACTCTTTCCCTAGTCTCACTTGTTTTTGTTTTTTGGTTCATTTTCACCATCTCTATGTGACCTATATCTGCGAGGACATAGGGTGAGTGAACAGACCCTTAGCTCCAAACAATCGGTAATTGAACTCAAACCTCCAACCGAGTTCAAGACATTCTATTTCTGTGCAGAAAATAAAACAGAAAACCAGCAGTAAGTCAAGGTCTCCCTTGTATTTCTTCTTCTTTATCAGTCCTGACAAGGTCTTCTTAGCAAACCCTCATCCTTGTTTTCCACCTCCAGTTCTACATCTTCAGTTAAATCCCTCCCTTCCTTTGCAGTTTCCATAGTTAATATTCTCCAGGATTTGTTCTTTTTCAATGCATCCTCCTTAGATAACTCTTCCTAAATTTTTTTTTTTTTCCAGATGGAAATATAGTCCACAATTCTTCCCAAGGCAGTGACTGACTCAGGCTTCAACACAAAAAATCCACTATCGAGCTGAAGACCAACAGGGGAAGCAGCGGGGCCGGTGCAGACGCGAACGACTCTGTCTGACAGCTTTGGGGAGAGCCGTGGATCTCCCAACGCGGAGGTTGAGATCTGAGAACGGACAGACTGCCTGCTCAGGTGGGTCCCTGACCCCTGAGTAGCCTAGCTGGGAGACATCCCCCACTAGGGGCAGTCTGACACCCCACACCTCACAGGGTGGAGTACACCCCTGAGAGGAAACTTCCAAAGGAAGAATCAGACAGGTACACTCGCTGTTCAGCAATATTCTATCTTCGGCAACCTCTGCTGCTGATACCCAGGCAAACAGGGTCTGGAGTGGACCTCAAGCAATCTCCAACAGACC
>NW_016820817.1:1124851-1166133 GCF_001698545.2 Rhinopithecus bieti | reverse complement strand
CTTAAAGTATAATTTTAAAATCCATGAAAAAAAAAAATCCACTATCACTATAATCTGCTAATACAATGTATTAATTCATAGACTTGCGTTTTACCTCTTTTCACATACCTCTTATTGCTATGTCCATCTGAATTTGGTTGCTTGTTCGCTTTCTTACAATCCATGGAAGGATGTAGGACTTAGCTATTTAGTTCACAATATGTTCAGTATGCAGCTTGTCATTCACACATGGGCTCTTCATTCATAATGATTCCTTAATTCATTGCCTCAAGTGCTTCCATATCCTTATTCTTGCTCTGATCACTGAAATATGGGTTGCGTTTCTTTCTTTCTTTTTTTTTTTTTCATTCTTTTCTTAACCTGTTTTTATCTAAGGAGTATGGTTCTGCAGGGTGTACAGGAAGCATGGTGCTGGCATCTCTTCTGGTGAGGCCTCAGGAAGCTTCCAATCATGGTAGAGGGCGAAGCGGGAGCAGTCGCATCAAATGGTGAGAGCAGGAGCAAGGGAGGACAGCTAGCTATTTATTTTATAGGGGAGGAACCTGAGGCTAGGAATCACTGAGCAACTTGCTCAGGGTCACCCAGGAAGTTAGCAAGAGAATTGCAGCAAGAACCTAGTCCTCCTGATAAAGCTTGGCTCTCTTTCCATTACACTGCTTCCCATTCACTCGGGTTGTTTACTATAATTTCAGGCAAGCTTGACTTATCTTAACAAGTCTTGCTATGGTCTAGGAGTTAAACAGTAGCAAGGATCTCTAAGAAAACTGAATGTAGAATTTGGGTACTTGAAATTTGGGGAAAAACCACATTTTTTTAGTACATAATAATTGTGTAAGAAGCTATTCTTCAATCAGTATGTCAGAAGATGTCATTTTGCACTTCCAGAGCTAAAGATTTTTTACTGCCATGACCCCTCCCTGCTCCCCATGCCAGCTTCCGGATTCCTATAAAGCCCTAGCACCTCACATTCCCTCAGCCACTTCTAACTCTGACTTCCTCTTCCTCTAGTTCTCCACTTCCCTCACTCTGCACCTCCAGGGTTTTCCTCTGCTCCACACCAAGCCAAACATGAAACTCATCCTCACACTCAAAGCAGGCTTTGTGCATAGCAGACTTTACTGAGGCTGCCTTTTCCCCTGGGATCAGCTCCCCTTCCGATTTCTCTCTGCCCTGCTCTCTCTCTCTCACACACACACACACACAGACACATACACACACACACGCACACACACACCTCCTACCTTCCTGAGATTCTGTTCTCTAGCCCCCTCCTCTCACACTCAATTCTTTTATTTTATTATGCAAAGCAATTTAGGTTCCACCCACAACTCAGCTGCTATCTTTGAGTATCCCAGGCTTTGCAAGGCCTGCTCCGGGGCCCACACTTGAACAGCATGAAAGAAAGGATAAAAACATCATGATTTCCATTTTTTTCTTTCTCCCAGCAGTGAAAGGGCATAGGATAGAGATTCATTTTCACACTGTATCAATTCACATGATTTCGCCTATAAGTAATAGGAAACCAAAATCAAACTGTTTTAAACAAAAAGAGGTTATGGAAGGAGTTTACAGAGTTTGGGGAGTTTTGGAATTGACTTCAGAACACAAGCTGTCTCTCTTTTTTGCTCTGTCATCCTCAGCTTACTGGCTGTCCTGAGAGCTGTCCCTTTATGGTCAGAATATAGCTTTCATCATTCCAGAAATCAGTGTAGACACAACAATGTCAGGCAGAAAAACACAGACATGTTCTCCCTTGAGTCTCTTTTTATCTGTAAGGGAAGGCCATTCAGTATCTCATTGACTGTAACTGGGCCCCGTGTATCCCCCTAAAATAGTTTGGCAAAAGAATGGAATTACTAAGAATGGTTTAGACCAATCATGATTCACTTCCAGGACTGAGAAGGAGATGTTTTTTCCTGAGCACATTGGTTATGGCTGTCTATTATTATACAACAAAGTGTCAGCGGTAGAGGGTCGTAACTGCAAGTTGTCCAGGTTCTTGGTGTTTTGAACAACAAATTGGACAAAACGCCCAGCAAAGCAAAGAAAGAATGAAGCAACAAAAGAACGAAAGCAGGGATTTACTGAAAACAAAAGTACACTCCACAGTGTGGGAGCTGGCCCAGCAGTGGCTCAAGGGCCCCTCAACAGAATCTTCTCAGGTTCAAATATCCCCTAGAGGTTTCCCATTAGCCACTTCATGCTCACCTCGTGGAAATGAAGTGGTGGCCTACAATTGGTCTGATGGGTTGCCAAAAGCAACCAATCAAAGGCTGAGGTGGAGTTACAAAGGTCACACTCCCGTGCAAACATCTGATTGGTTGCAAAAAAGTAACCAATCAGAGACTAAGGTGAAGTTACCAAGTTGCGAAAAAAGACTCGACCAGCAATCAGCCTGATTGGTCACAGACAGCCAATTTCCCATCAGGAAAAGGTGAGGGGTTTGCAAAGGGAGTAGCCTCTGGTCCTTCTGTTACTTAATCGTGGAAAGTTAGGATTTTTCTTTCAATTTAGCTCCAGGAAGTCAGCATGAAACAGCCTTAGGTTCCCTACCTCCAGATCCTATTCTCCAACCTCACAACCACCCAAACACTTAGTGCCTTAAAGCAATTTACTATGATCTCTCATAGTTTTGTGAGTTACCTGGGCTCAGCTGGGCATTTCTGGGCTACCTTCTGTGGCTGCCATCAGATGACTGGGGCTGGAGTCTTTTGTAGGCTCGGCTGGGCTGACTGTTCCCCAAGATGGCCTCCTTGCTCACACATCTAGTCCTTCAGTGCCTGTGCATGCAGCCTCTCTCTTGAGTGGAGTGGTCTAACCTTCTTACCAGGCAGCTCACGGCTCCCAAATACAGGAAGCAGAAACGGCATTCCTCTTGAATGCCAAGCCTGGAGCTGGCTATACTCTCTCATGTCATATACTTCTGCAGTATTCTGTTGGTCAAACCCAGTCCAGCCCAGATTCTAGAGACTCCACTCCTCAATGGGGGAGTACAGGGAGGGAAGGAATTCATGGCAGCCGTCTTTGGAGTCAGGTTACTGTAGGATTGCTGACCGATATTCAAATAAAATCAGCATCCTGTTGGACAAGGAAAGAGCAGAGAAATAGCTATAGAGCAAGTAACCACTTTAGCTTTTGTTTTTGCAAATTGTGTCTGAAGAAATGACGCAGGTTAGTAATCCGGCCCAATCATGGGGCCTTCCAGTGAATTTCAACCAGAATAGCCTTCCTTGAGAGACCCCTGCAGACTCCTTTGACTTGTTCAATTGCTCACTTGGTTTTAGCTACCATGTATTTTTTTAAATCATAAAGTATTTTAGGGCCGGGTAAGGTGGCTCACGCCTGTAATCCCAGCACTTTGGAAGGTGGAGACAGGCAAATCACATGAGGTCAGGAGTTTGAAACCAGCCTGGTCAACGTGATGAAGCACTGTCTCTACTAAAAATACAAAAATTAGCCAGACATGGTGGCATGTGCCTGTAATTCCAGCTACTCAGGAGGCTGAGGCAGGGGAATCACTAGAACCCAGGAGGCAGAAGTGGCAGTGAGCCAAGATCACGTCATTGCACTCCAGCCTGGGCAACAAGAGTGAAACCCCATCTCAAAAAAAAGCATTAAAAAAAAAAAAAAAATATATATATATATATATTTATTTATGCTCTGTCCAAGGTAACAATAAAGGCAGAGACAGGACAGTCTAAGACTCCAGCACTAAGCCTCCAGCATTTCTCAGTCTCCGCATTCTACTTCCACAATATAGAGTTCAAATTCACAGCTAGGTAATAGAGCACTGGATTAGGAGTAAGAGACTATGTTCTATGTCTAGCTTTATGTGATATATACTGTTAGCAGCCCCTCAATATTCGGGCTCCCCTTTCCCACAGTAAAAAGACCTCCCAATTTTATTGAGAGCATGTGCTTAACTAAATACTGCCTTTCCCAAACTTCCTTGCAGCAAGGTACAATCGTGTAACAAAGTTCTGGCCAATATGATTTAAGCACAAGTGTGTGACTTTCAGGAAACCTCTCTACAAGCCAGCGTCCACCCTTTTCCTGTTTGTTCCCCCTCTTGCCTTTCCTCCAACCTAATGCCTGACTCCACCGTGAGACAAAGAGCTGGAGAAGCCATTGTGACCCCAAACACAATGAAAGAAACAAGGCCTGAACACTCCTCACAATTGCCCACAAATGATTCTCCCTCTCAGCTTCCACAATCCCCAGGTACAGCATTACTGCCCTGCCCAACACAAAACTACCCCTAACTTTTGCATCCTCAGCTCCCTTATTTCTGTCCTCAGTCATCAAATCCTTCGCCACGTCTTTCTGCTTCTCTTATCATTGCATCCTTAGGCTCTTTCCTCCAGGACTGACTTGCCTGAGCAGCTATCTGATTAGTACTGATAGTGAAAGCAGCAACTAAAGCTACTTTACCAACCACCTAAGGTGACACTTTGCTCACTGCCTTGGCTGTATTCTTTGCTTTTGTCAGTCCCTGTTCATGGCGTCCTCTGGGGCAATGCATCTTACAAGGCAAGAAAGAAATGGCAAGGGTAGGACCTTCCACCAATGAATGCACAGTCCTACCAAAGAGACAGTCTGCCGTTCATTCATTCATTCCCTCAGCAAACTTAAGTTACGTGCTTGTTGTGTGCCAGGACCTGCGCTGATGCCAGAGATAGAAAGACATGGCCCCTGCACTCAAGGACCACCTCTTCCAGAGGAGAAGACAGACATGTATAAATAGAAACCAGAAACAAACAATTAGATGAAAATTTATTTTCAAGGAGAAAGTCCTAAAGCCAAGTTTCTGTTTGCCATTCATGGAAGAATAATGCAAACACCACCCGGAGTCTCTGAGGCCCAGCCTCCACATTCTGGAGAGCGTCCCACAGAGCCCATGCAATAACCTACAGCATGCTAACTTCTGTTGTAATCTCTTAGTGGTTTCAAAATGCCCATCTATCGTTTTAGCTCAATGGGATTTGGGTGATTACATTCCTTCCGGCTCTAAATTTCTGTTCTGTGAAATACATAACTAATGACAATTATGGTTACCCAGACACATATACATGAGTGCTTAGAGGTGCTGAGAGTGATAGGAATGTCTGGAGATGAGCAAGTTAATCTAGGAGGGTTTAACAGAGGAACTACCCGCATAGGCATTCCAGTAGGAATGAGAGTGCCTTCCTGTCAATGAGAGTTCCAAGTGAATAACAGCCAGAAGCAGAACCCCAACTTGTGCTTAATGCAAGAATTTCCACATGTATGTTTCATTAGAAAATAAGATAGCACTATTCAATAAAATGTTATAATTTCATTGCATATTTACTTTCTATGCCCCCACCTGTTTCCAAACATGAATTTGAGACCTCTATGCAATAGGAGGATTTTGGAAAGGATAAGGGAACAAGAGTCTTTTGCAGAAAAATAAATTAGAATGACAGAATTGATCAGAACATTTACCTCTGAGCTTCCTGGTGGCTAAGACAAAATGCAAAACAGCTTGGGTTACAGAGTTCTCATTAACTGGTAAAAGAAGCACATCAGTTTATCAGGATCTCTTTTTAAATTTTAAGGAGAATTTATTGTATAGATCTTTACAAATGGGACAATGAATAATTTTAGCAGAATATACTTAAGAGTAGATTTACAAATATGACATACCTTACAGCAATGCTCAATAAAACACCAACACATACAATCAAAATATACTCCATTTAGAACTACTTAATAAAACGTTGCTATGAACTATAGAAAAGAAGGAATGTAGGTCCTGACCTGGGACTGTTTTGGAAAACTGAATGTCCTAAGCTTAATTGCTGACCCAGCCGAGCTGTCGCTTTGCACAGATACACTTCTGTGTCACCTAGGACTCTGCAACAGGACTGAGGGGTTCTTGGGGAATTCCCAGCCAACACTTGCTGACCACCTGACCAAAGCAAGACAAACTCAATCTCACACAGAATTCTCCAACAACAATCTGCATTCTCAGCTGCCTCAATCTGAACTCTGAGCACCCTGTCTAACCTCCACTAAAAGCCATCGGCAACACTGAATACCCTTCCCAAACAGACTAGGTTCTGCAATGCCAGGTGGCAGACCAGGGCTGCTCATGTGTCTTTGCTCTCTCTCTAAAAGTTTGAGTGTGTGGATTTCTCTAGTCTCCTCCATGTCTGCTGGTTGGTCCCTTGGATAGCTCAGGCTCAGTGCAACCAACTCTCATCAACAAACGTCTATCCAGGGGCTACCTGGCTTCTCACCCCTAATGAGTAGCAGTGATCAGCACCCAAAGCCATTCAAAGAGGAGTGATTTCAGAGACCAAAAGTGGACCTTCCTGAGCAAGACAGGACTCTACAATCCTTTCCAAACTTGGTTTCCCAAGAGTTTATGGAGAATCTACAACCCACTCTAAAATTACTCTAAAATCTCCAGATTTCTCTAGATCCACAAGGCAGATTCAGAGAGCCCCAGAGGGTTTTAACCTTCTTTTTCCCAAGTCACTCTTAGCCTCAAAAATCCAATGTGTAGCCAGCAGAGGAGTGCAGGCCGGAAGGTGGACACACGTCTCTATTCCTTTACACATGCCTCTTTCACTTGCATGGACCTGCCTCTCTTTTGTTCCTCTGTCAAACTTCTATTCATCCTTCAAAACCCAGGTCAGGCAGGTCTGGAAAAATTTTACTGACAGCACCCTCTCTCCATGAGAGTAAATCACCTGCAGCTCTGAACTATTTCTTTACTTCATATAGACTGTATTATTGCCAGTATCATTTCACGTATTTGTTCCTCGTGCTCGGCTTGAACCTCCATGAGGCAGAGATTTTTACTGCTGTTTGTAATCTTCAACCCTAGCAGAGGGCTTACCATTTTCTAATGGCTTAATTAGGGTTTGTTGAACTATCTGAACAAGAGCTTTAAGTGTGATTAAAAATTCCAAATATTACACTCGGGATTTGCCAGGCTCCCAGATGGCCTTGGAAGATCTACATACTTCAAAAGCTGTCTGCCATATTTCAAATTAGATTAAGAGTTGTTAGAGTTAATCTTTTAGAGTTCAAAACGTATTACTGGTGAGAAGTTGAAATAGAGAGGAATTGTGTGCTCAGTGATGTTATGAAACACATAGAAGGAAAATTTTTTGAAATATTTATTTCTGTCATTCCTTGCTTCTCCCCATTCCCACCCCAAACCCACAGAATTCCTCCATATACACACTGAGAGCCTTTTTTCTCCTCGACTCATGGAAATAATCAGAAGTCTCTCACTAGGAACCAGAACAAAAAGCTTGAGGCTCTTGACTATTTGGAGTAAAGGGGAATTTACTCACCTAATTCCAAGGAGAAAGACTGAAATGCATACTTGCAAGGTGAAATTTCCTGTTCTTAGAAATTAAAAAAAAAGTTGCCATCCCAGCTGGGAAAGGAAGGGAAAAAAAAAGAGGAAGAGACTCTGCTGGGAGTGTAAGAAGAAAACAGCGGAGCCAGCAGCCTGAGCCCACCCTCTGGCTCCTGTGTGCAAGGACCTCAAGCTGACAGCAGCCAACCCATCGCCCAGGCACCCCCTGGGTGGGTGTGACTCTCATACGGGCATCAGAATTATTCCTACCCCCCCTTTCCCTACCCATCCTCCTACACAGCCCTCATCCCGCAATGGCCCAGGACACTAGTAAGCTCCTCTCAGAATGTAGAGTGAATGACATCTCCTCCAGGGGCATGGCAGGAAGGGAAAGCTCTCTAACAAGCAGAAAGCATATGGAATCATTTTGAAATCAGCCACCCATCAGCACAGCAGTGGAACATAGCATCCCCATCACAACGGCCTTGTCATTGGGCAATGTTCTGAAATGTGGAAGCTTCCAGGTTAGACATCAGGCAACTCAGGTGCTGACATTCCACTGGTCCCCACAGGCCTCTGGCGCAGTGATCTATGGTGAGGAGGGAGTGTTGTCTCTGCCTTTAGACAACACAGTTACCCTGTTTTTCTGTCTGGGAGGGGGTCCTCCAGATCACATTATCCAGCTCCAGCGAATACCCACAAGTATCAGCATTTTAATACTGGGGCTCCCTTAAAAAAAATGTGCTTAAAGTTAAAATCTAACCTCAAATATACATTTTCTTACTTGGTGACTGAGGCGTGAAATGGAATCATGTGGGATAAAGAAGTGGCAGAGTAGAACAAAGAAACAATACCAACAACACAGAAATTAGTGTTTCCCGAGCTCTGGGAAGCACGTTTGAGAAAGTTAATTCCCTAGGAAGTGCTTGCTTCTATGCCGTAGTTTTTTCTGTTCTACTCTAGCACTTCCATATCCCATGTGATTCTGTTTCATGGCTCAGTCACTGAAAAGAAAATGTATATTTTAATTTTGAAGTGCGAATTCTGAAACACGTTTGAAGTATGCGTTAGTGCAACAAAGCTGAATCCCTAAGCCTGACAGATCAGCAACAGAGGTGAGACACTTGAAAGTCGAGAGCTCAAAAAGTTGATTCAGCAAGAAAATTTTGGATGACACTAGGTGGCGAGAAGTAAATAAGTGGCAAACTAAACTACTGTTGCTCAAAATCAGGTAAAAACTAAGGCCCCCCCAAAAAATAATTCAGGCACCTCTAGAAGGCAAGTGGTAGCAATTCACAGGAGAAAAAAGGGTTTATTTTTACACTGATTTCTCTGAAAGAGAAGCACTGCAATGGATGAGCTCAATTAAAAGAATTCTAATATTAATCACTTCACTTGCAAAGAAGAATAAATCCAAAAGACAGGTGTGTACAATAGGTTATTTTTGTTTTTTTAATCAGAAGTACAGTGTTTTAAGTGACCAGTCACATTTTTTAATGGTAAAGAAGGCTATAATTGTTTTACCAAGACAGTTATTCAATAATTCTTGCGCTATTTACCATTACAGAGAAAATCTTTGGAGACAGGAAATTGATGGCTGTAGAACAAAAGACCTGCAGAAGTTCCAGCACAGAAATGCTCCTTTGTCCAGCTGCCAGTTCCACCAAAGTCAATGACTATCTGGGGCTTGAATGTCACTCGCTATTTATGTTTTTTTAATTTATTTGTTATCTTTTTTTTTTCTTTTTTAGGAAAAGAAAATCAAATGATTGTATCCTGGGAGACAAATTTTTATCTTAGCAAGAAACAGCTTCATGCTTATATGTTATCCTAGCAATAATAACATTTGCATTACCCAAGCAGCCCTCTCCTCAGCTCTACAATAAAAATCTCTTCCCATGACTCCTGAGATCATCATCAGCCCTCAGTTTATTTACTGCAGGAGAGGAGAAAGAACGTTGATCTCTCAAGCCCTCACTGCACTTCTGAGGGATCTCAAGATTCCCAAACGTGATCTGATGATAAATATATACATAAACGTGTGTGTATACACATATCTTACAATGTTGTATATGGAAAGTCATGTTTACATAAAAGGCCTGAATATTAGAGACTCACAAAAACAAAGGCATGAGTGAAGAAGTCTTGAAATAAAGAGACAAAGAATCTCTGATAGCAATAGACCAGCTGTCCCTCAAAAAAAGACTTCAGTCAATAGCACATCTTTGTGGATTTTTTCAGAAACTAGTTAAATTATCTATTAAACCTCTCCTGAACTTTTCAGTGGTAATTTCTCACTTCTTCCTATTACTCAAGACAAAGTGAGAGAAATAGCCTTAACAGAAAAAAAAAAATCTATTAGCAACACTTACTAATAAAATCAAGAACATAGAACTTTTCCCTTAAAATGAACTATAAATTTTCAGATCCTGACTTCAGCCATTTATTATTTTATTTAAGAACAAAGTGCACAGAGTCTGAAGAATGCACATATGTGTACAAATGGCTCAGGAACCACATATATAAATTCAGAGATTAAATCCCTTTAGTGTTTCATGTATTTGGGCTCATGTAAGTTAATAAATTTTGAAGTTATAGGTTTCTAGGGCAACAAGAATTTTCTGACTCTCTCATAGTGAATATTTTATATTTTGAAAAATACATAAGCAAACCCAAATTGAGAGACATTCTACAAAATAACTGATTTATACTCTTCAAAAATATCAAGGTCATGACAAAGACAGACTGGGGACTGTTACAGATTGAAGGAGACTAAAGCGACTTGACAGTTGAATTCAATGCATCGTCTGGGATTTTTCTCTTGATGTAAAAGGACATTATCAAGAAAATTAGCAAAATTGAGTAAGGTAGATCAGACAATAGTATTATATCTGTGCTCATGTTCTGATTTTGGTTATAGCACTGTGGTTATGTAAGAGAATGTCTTTGCATTAGCAAAGGTATAGATGTATTTAAAGGTATAGCAGCATCATGTCTGCAACTTACTCTTCAGAAAACAGTTTAGAAAAAAAGATTAAATGGACACATACACACACACAGACTGGGAGGAGCAGTAAAGCAAATGTGGTGTAATACAAAAATCTAGAGACTCAAAGTGAAGGATATATGGAAATTCTTTGTACTATGCTTGCAAGGTTCCTGTAACTCTGAAATTATGTCAAAATAAACAACTGAAAAAATTTCAATAAAAATATGTAGTATTAAACTTTTATTCCACGCAATCCTACATGGCCTTTAGCAGTATTTACTCAAGAGGAGCACATTAAAGGGTCAAGACTCTACTGGGCTGTTTTATCCTAAAAATACATGCAAGGGAGCCCCATTTTCAGAAGGAAATATCTACAATAAGTTGTTTTTTTTCTTTTTTTGAGACGAACTCTCGCCCTGTCGCCCAGGCTGGAGTGCAGTGGCCTGATCTCAGCTCACTGCAAGCTCCACCTCCCGGGTTTATGCCATTCTCCTGCCTCAGCCTCCCGAGTAGCTGGGACTACAGGCGCCTGCCACTACGCCTGGCTAGTTTTTTGTATTTTTTCAGTAGAGACAGGGTTTCACCTTGTTAGCCAGGATGGTCTCGATCTCCTGACCTCGTGATCCACCCGTCTCGGCCTCCCAAAGTGCTGGGATTACAGGCTTGAGCCACCGCGCCCGGCCTACAATAAGTTTTTAAAAAGAAAAACATGGGTGATTACATTCATAGTCTGATACTTGGAAAGAGACTTAGAATGTGGATAGATTTCTTACATGTTAGCAATAAATATATTTTAAAAGCTGAGGGCCGCTTATTTCAGATAAGGAAAAAGTTACTACCAAAGTGAAGAATTGCCTTCTGAAATATCAGTACCTTTTAAAAGAGCAAGATTTCTCCCCACTCCCTATTTATGCTATAATAGAATATACCAGGATGAAAGACATCAAGTAATGGCCCTAGATAGTCTGCAAAATCCACTGGCACAACATCTGTGTTATGTGTTTCTCTGTATTTAACATCAGTAATTTAGTCAGAAGCTTTTAATAACATAACTTTTTAAATGTTCCTAGTTTTTACATTAATGTGTAGGAGAATGGGTTGGTCTCCTTGCCGCTTTAGATAAAGTTCCCCAGAGGAAAATAAGAGGAAGTCATAATAAAGTGTGAGTAATTGGCCACATTACCAATTGTTGGTTTTTCCCAATTTCAATAAAATTTCAAACCAAAGTGCTTTATTTTCCAATCCAAACATTTTATTAACATGTATTTGCATTTAATTATTGAGTTAGAAAATTCCTTGATAGAAAACAAAGTTCAAAGTTAATGCAAATGGTGCTTTATTTCAATTTTACCTGAGTAACTCTAAAAGCCATGTGAATCTTCTGAATGTCTGGACACAGGCTTCAGTTTTAATATTCCTATCTTAAAAAATATGAAACCATTTTCTCCTAATTTGACTTCATTGTCCTTTCTCAATAAGAACTCTACTCCCATTCAGTTTGAAGTTTATGGCTTCTGTTCTTGAGTTATATAAGCCCAAAAAGGTCAGAACATTTTTTAGAGAAGAGAATGTGTTTTTTCACCCTCACATGACTCAAATATATCAAAAGTGTAGCCCGGTTGATGCTTTAAAAACACTCTCCTACTAGCTGGTTTGGGAAGTTTTAACCTAAGAAAATATAGTCAATAATGTAAGATGAGACTTTTCAGTAGCAAGTTTTCAAATTACCTCCATTGCATATTCTATAGGAACATACATGACCTTTTTAATTTTTTTTTTTTTTCTAAGACAGGGTCTTGCTCTTTTGCCCAGACTAGAGTGCAGTAGTACGATCATGGCTCACTGTAGCCTTGACCTCTTGGGCTCAAGAGATTCTAATACTTCAGCCTCCTAAGTAGCTGGGACCATAGATGCACACCACCACAGCCAGTTAATTTTTAATTTTTTAAAATTTTTTTGTAGAGAAGGGATCTCAGAATATTGCCCAGGCTGGTCTCGAACTTCTGGGCTTAAGCGATCCATGTACCTTGGCCTGCCAAAGTGCTGGGATTACAGATGTGTGCCACTGCACTCGGCCACATGATGACGCAATTGTTTATTTGATTTTGCAATATCATTTCTAGACTTAAAAACAGAATCTATTAATGGGGTAATAAATTAGTTTTTTTAATTAAAACTGTTAGTTTGAACAAAGAGATCTGGTAGTTATAAAGCAACTATATTGGTCTCCCACTGTGCTTCTACTCAGTTTCCCTACATCCTTGAATGAAATTGGGCAGGTTCCATAGCTTTTCTGGATGCCCTTAGGTCACAAAAGTTTCTCTGGTGACTCTAGTTCCCCAAACAGTCTTAGTTCATTAATAAAATGGCCAGTCCCTTATACCTGTCAAATTCTCCAACTATGCTCAAAGTTAAGTTTTCTTCCATTCTGCAGCTAGGCCTGATTCGGGCTGAATACCTACAGTGGCAAAGATGCACACAGCGAGCTTCTTGACTCATTCTGCCAGCATTATCCTGCCCCTCCTCGTCAGCCCCAATTCAACTCCAGCTGAGGCTTCAGACCTCAGGGTTGAAGAGGAATGGGAAAGGAGAAGGGGTAAGAGCAGCGATACAGTGTGAAACTGTCTTCTTAAAGACGTTTATAGCTGATTCATTTTCCCATGGGCTCGTCACTGGATTCTTAGGCAATAGGGGATCTTTTACCTATTAATACAATTTACCTGTCCTAGAAAAAGCTATCATCTTAGACTGGGAACTTACAACTATCTCCCTCAGTCTCTGCAGTCTGACTGTACTCCTTCAACATCTTCCTGCCAAGGTCTCCTCACCCCTACAGGTAGAATTTTATGGCAAGGTCTTGGACAAACTCTCACCACCTCTTTCTCTTTTGTGGCCCACACTGGTTATAGAGAAGCTCTCGGGCATTTGTTGCAGTACAAACGCTGACTATACAGCCTGACCCCTACCCAGTAATCAATATTCCCCCTTCTGTCAAAGCAAGCAACCAGTCCTAGGCCTACTGAAGTATCTTTTCCTGTGAATAAAGTGAAAATAAATACTCCTGGCCAGGCGCGGTGGCTCATGCCTGTTATCCCAACACTTTGGGAGGCCGAAGCAGGTGGATCACGAGGTCAGGAGATTGAGACCATCTGGCTAACATGGTGAAACCATGTCTCCACTAAAAATACAAAAAACTAGCCGGGCGTGGTGGCAGACGCCTGTAGTCCCAGCTACTCGGGAGGCTGAGGCAGGAGAACGGCGTGAACCCGGGAGGCGGAGCTTGCAGTGAGCTGAGATCGCGCCACCGCACTCCAGCCTGGGCGACAGAGCAAGACTCCATCTCAAAACAAAAAAAGAAAGAAAGAAAGAAAGTAAATACTCCTTTCTCCTCCCACTTTGGAATTGTAGAATATTTCCCAAATGCTATGGTTTGAATTATTATGTCCTCCAAAATTCATATGTTGAAATCCTAACCCCCATGGTGACAGTATTAAAGGCAGGGCCTTTGGGGAGCTGATTAGGTCATGAGAGCACAGCCCTCATTAATGGGATTAATGCTGTTATAAAAGAGGCCATAGAGAGACCCCTCAATCTTCTGCCCTTTGAGGACATGCAAGAAGGTGCCATCTGTGAACCAGAGAGCAGTCCCTGGGCAGACACAGAATCTGTGGGTGCCTTGATCTTGAACTTCCCAGCCTTCAGAGCTGTGAGAAATAAATATCTGTGGCTTATAAGCCACCCTGTTTCTATAATAGTGATTTGTTACCAGGAGCAAGACAGACTAAGACACCAAGTTTACTCCAAAATTCTTTTCTTATTTTTAACTCTCCTTTTAAGTCTCCCCCAAGTTCTGATAGGCAGCTAAGCGTTACAAAACCAGTTCTCAGACAACCCTTTTACAATCCCCACCTTGGTGGTCCAGAACTTGGGAGTAGGTGGCAACTATTGTTTTGTAATCAGTGCCAGAACTGATCACATTTTTTAACATCCTGTTCTTAATACTCTTGCAATACCTGTTGAGATAATTAAAAGCACATTGGAATGTAACAAAGTCTGTGTCAGAAAATGTGGTAAAACTCTCTTTATACTGGTTTTAATGCATTATTTTTATACATGATATTACATGTACAAGTAAATCTTATAAAAGGGAAAATGTATATTACATTTGCATGCCAATATTAATGCACCTGAGCGTTTCCATCACAACACAAAATTTTAGTTGTACTATTAAAAGTGGCATATCCAGGTGTATGACTTCCCTCTTCAATTACCTCAGTGACCACATGCATTCACGTCCCTCCACAGAGCTCCATGGGACCATTTCTGAAGAATTCATAGGCCCCCAAATGGTACTAACATGGATAATTTCCTTGCCACCAGAGACTTGGGGAATGAGCATAGACCTCTGGAAACTACTCGACTATGTTTTTTCTCACCTGTCTCCAATTTGTCTACAAGTGGCTAAATGTGATATAAAAGTAATTGCAAATAAAGTTGGCCTTAAGATTCATTATCATAACACAGCACAGTTTGGTTCTCTATAAAATATGTTAATATAAAGCCATTTTCTCTCTTCCATAGACATCTTTGTGTTTGTAATACTTAATTTCCTTTACTTCTATTTAAAAAGAAAGAAAAAACATATGATGGGTATAGAATCTATTCTACCCAAACTATTAATATTTCATGAAAATATTTATTTCTTAATTTATCTTTACCTGGCAAAGCAAATTATGTGATTCTAACACTTTTAGAACAAAACAGATGTTAGGAATCATTTGTTCCAAACTGCCTATGTAAGTTTTCTATGGCAGCTATAACAAATTACCACAAACTTGATGGCTTAAAACATAAACTTATGGCCAGGCGCAGTGGCTCATGCCTGTAATCCAAACACTTTGGGAGACTGAGGTGGGTGGATCACCTAAGGTCAGGAGTTCAAGACCAACCTGACCAATCTGGTGAAATCCTATCTCTACTAAAAATACAAAAATTAGCTGGGTTTGGAGGCTTGTGCCTGTAGTCCCAGCTACTCAGAAGGCTGAGACAGGAGAATTGCTTAAACCCAGGAGGCAGAGGTTGCAGTGAGCCAAGATCACACCACTGCACTCCAGCTTGGGTGACAGAGAGAGACTCCATCTCAAAAAACAAAATAAAATAAAATAAAAACAGAAATTTATTCTCTCATAGTTGTGGAGGCTGTAAATCTAAAGTCAGTGTCACCATCAAAAATCAAAGTTTCTGTCCCCTCTGGGGGGTTTAGGGAAGGATGCATTTCTTACCTCTTCCCGCTTCCAGTGGCTGTTGGCATTCCTTGGCTTGTGGCTGCATCACTCTAACCTCTACCTCCATGGTCACCATATTGTTTTCTCCTCTTCTGTGTAATATTCCTTTCTGTTTCCCTTTGATAAGGATACTTATGATTACACTTAAGATTATCCAAGATAATCTCCCTATCTCAAAATCCTTAACTTAATTACATCTGCGAAGACCCTTTTTCTATTCAACGTAATATTTATAGGCTCCACAGATTAGGGCTTGATATCTTTGGGGACCTTATTCAGCCTCCCACACACTGCCCATGTTAGAAATGAAGAAACTGAGACCAAGAGAGAAATGTTGCCCAAAAGTCATGCAACTAGTTCGAAATAAAGTCAACACAAGAATATAAATGTCTTGATTCCAGTTAAGTATAATCCCCTTCACTGCAATGACTCTATGATATTATATCACCTTTGTAAAATTGCAAAATACATCTGAATATACATGCCTATTTTCAAAACTGGCATCCTAGTATATACTAGTTTTGCATAAACTTCATACCGTGTCAATTCCTTCTCTTTTAATCAGTATGTAGTATTCTGTTGTACCAGCTTAGCAAAATCTGTATCATACCTAAATTATTTAAAATTTAGATTGTTTCCAGTTTGCTTGTTTGTTTTGCCAGTGAATATTCCTGTCCTGCAATGAATATCTCTGTGCATCTTTGCACCTTTGTATTCATTTCTGATTGATTTCTAATGACAAAATCTTCTTTCTCCCCCCGTCCCCCGCCCCCCACTGCCCACCCCGAAAGAGTCTTGCTCTGTCACCCAGGCTGGAGTGCAGGATTGTGATCTCAGCTCACTGCAACCTCCACCTCCCGGGCTCAAGCAGTTCTCCTGCCTCAGTTTCCCAAGTAGCTGGGATTACAGGTGCGAGCCACCACACCCAGCTGATTTTTGTATTTTTAGTAGAGACAGGGTTTTGCTATGTTGGCCAGGCTGGTCTCAAACTCCTGACTTTGTGATCCGCCTGCCTTGGCCGCCCAAAGTGCTGGGATTATGGGCGTGAGCCACCGCACCCAGCCAACAAAATCTTAGAAACAAAATTGCACAGTAACAGATATGCCTATTTTTGAGGCTGTAAAACAAATTGCCCTCCAGAAAGAACAGCAGTATTTATGAATGTCCTTTGCCCACCACCCTTACAACAGGATTTGGCATTCTTCTTAAACTTTACTTATCTGAAAAATTAAGAAGTATCTTGCTGTTGTTTTAATTTGAGGTTTGCTAATCTTTAGCCATGTGATGTATTATCTGATGTACTGACTACTTATTTTTTGCCTGTATTTCTATTAGGAGCTATATTTTTCACATTGATTTGCGAAGATCCTTAAATAAGTGTATTAACTCCCTAAGCATAAAATTGCAAATTTTTTTTCCCAGTTTATTCATTTTTAATTCTTTTAATATAGCCAATTTGTCTGGATAATATTCATTTGTTTTTGAATTGTATTTATTACATTACATTTTCTCCTGACATCGAAAGCTTTACGTTGTTTCTTGGTCAAATGTATCATTCTTTCCTCTTGTATCATTCTTTCCTCGTAAGGTGCCCACAGTTCTACTTGGTGCCCATATCTCTTAAAAGAGAGTGGCATGACTTATCTTGGGAAACAAAAGGGAAGAGTTGGCTCAAGCACAACCAAAGTAATTCCATCCATTGTGCCAATGTTACAGGAAAGGGGTCCCAGTACGGACCCCAAGAGAGGGTACTTGGATCTCGCACAAGAAAGAATTCAGGGTGAGTACACAGAGTAAAGTGAAAGTTTATTAAGAAAGTAGAGGAACAAAAGAATGGCTACTCCACAGACAGAGCAGCCCTGAAGACTGCTAGTTGCCTGTTTTTATGGTTATTTCTTGACAATATGCCTAACAACGGGTGGATTATTCATGCCCGCCCTTTTTAGACCATATAGGGTAACTTCTTGATGTTGCCATGGCATCCGTAAACTGTCATGGCGCTGGTGAGAGTGTAGCGGTAAGGATGACCAGAGGTCACCCTCGTGGCCATCTTGGTTTTGGTAGGATTTAGCTGGCTTCTTTACTGCAAACTGTTTTATCAATAAGGTCTTTATGACCTGTGTCTTATGCCGACCTCCTGTCTCATCCTGTGACTTAGAATGCCTTAACTGTCTGGGAATGCAGCTTAGTGGGTCTCAGCCTCATTTTACCCAGCTCCTATTCAAGATGGATTGGCTCTGGTTCAAATGCCTCTGACAGCAAGACACATAAACAGCTGGAGAATGTTAAAGACGGCAGTGTGAAAGATGACTGTAAATATCATCAAGTTCAATCCTTTTCAAACTTTGGAAACATGAAATTCCAGAGAAATGCCACAGGGCCCCTGCTAGGACCATGGGACTTCTGAGCAGGTGGCCCAGGACTCTGCTTCAGCTTCAAACAGAACAGCTCAAATTTTATCTTTTTCTGTATTGGACTAACACAAAATGTTTACATAATGTTACAAAATGTTTACACTCCTATGTGTTTGCCCTCTTAAATTGCCCTTAACACTCTTAAATTTGCCAACAAATGTTTAAGTGTACGGTACAGTAGATCATTAAGTACAATGTGCTAAACACGATGTACAGCAGATCTCTAGAACTTTTTCAACTTACACCACAAGAACTCTCTACTTATTGAACAGCAATGGAGGGGGAAACGGGGAGTTGCTATTCAATGAGTATAAATGTTTCATATTTTTTAACAGGCTCCTTAATCTGATCAAGAGCAATACACTTATTTATAAAAGCCACTAGATGGCCTCCACTTTCTTATCACCGTCACTGTTTTGGCCTGCACTCAGTAAGAACTCCCTAAATGTGACCTGAATTAATTAAGTCACTTGTCTGAGGCAACACAGTTAGTGGCCAAGCTGGGACTAGAACCTAGGTCTCCAGATTCTCAAGTCAGTGTTATTGTCAAAAGCATGTGAACCAGAACAACTCTATCTTGAATGGGGCTGGGTACAATGAGGCTGAGACTTACTGGGCTGCATTCCCAGATGGTTAAGACATTCTAAGTCACAGGATGAGATAGGAGGTCAGCAGAAGACACAGGTCATAAAAACCCTGCTGATAAAACAGGTTACAGTAAAGAAGCTGGCTAAATCCCACCAAAACCAAGGTGGCCACAAGAGTGACCTCTGGTCATCCTCACTGCTGCACTCCCACCAGCGCCATGACAGTTTACAGATGTCATAGCAACCTCAAGAGTTACCCTATAAGGTCTAAAAGAGGAGGCATGAATAATCCACCTTTTGTTTAGCATACTATCAAGAAATAACCATACAAATGGGCAACCAGTAGCCCTCGGGGCTGCTGTGTCTATGGAGTAGCCATTCTTTTAATCCTTTACTTTTTTTTTATTTTTTATTTATTTATTTTTGAGATGGAGTTTTGCTCTCTCACCCTGACTGGAGTGCAGTGTTACAATCTCCGCTCACTGCAACCTCCGCCTTCTGGTTTCAAGTGATTCTCCTGCCGCAGCCTCCCAAGTAGCTGGGATTACAGATGCCCGCCACCAAGCCCGGCTAATTTTTGTATTTTTAGTAGAGACAAGGTTTCACCATGTTGGCCAGACTGGTCTCGAACTCCTGACCTCGTGATCTGCCCATCTCAGCCTCCCAAAGTGCTGGGATTACAGACATGAGCCACCATGACCAGCCTGTTCCTTTACTTTCATAATAAATTTGCTTTCACTTTATGGACTCACCCTGAATTCTTTCTTGTGCAAGATCCAAGAACCCTTTCTTGGGGTCTGGATTGGGACCCCTTTCCAGGAATTTTATTGTCAGAGGCGAGTGAACCAAGCAACTCCATCTTTTTTTTTTTTTTTTTTTTGAGACGGAGTCTCGCTCTGTCGCCCAGGCTGGAGTGCAGTGGCTTGATCTCACCTCACTGAAACCTCCGCCTCCCGGGTTCAAGCCATTCTCCGGCCTCAGCCTCCGCCCACCACGGCGCCCAGCTAATTTTTGTATTTTTGGTAGAGAGGGGGTTTCACTGTGTTCGCCAGGATGGTCTTGATTTCCTGACTTCGTGATTCGCCCGCTTTGGCCTCCCAAAGTGCTGGGATTACAGGCGTGAGCCATGGGGCCTGGCCCAGAGAACTCCATCTTAAACAGGAGCTGGGTAAAATGAGGCTGAAACCTACTGGGCTGCATTCCCAGATGGTTAAAGCATTCTGAGTCACAGGATGAGATAGGAGGTCAGCACAAAATACGGTTCATAAAGATCTTGCTGATAACACAGGTTGCAGTAAAGGAGCTGGCTAAATCCCACCAAAACCAAAACGGCCACGAGAACGACCTCTGGTCGTCCTCACTGCTACACTCCCACCAGTGCCATGACCCAGTTTACAAATGCCATGGCAACGTCAGGAAGTTACTCTATATGGTCTAAAAAGGGCAGACCTGAATAATCCACCCATTGTTTAGCATATCATCAAGAAATAACCATACAAATGGGCAACCAGCAGCCCTCGGGGCTGCTCTGTCTGTGGCGTATCCATTCTTTTATTCCTTTACTTTCTTAATAAATTTGCTTTCACTTTGCACTGCGGACTCGCCCTGAATTCTTTCTTTTGCCAGATCCAAGAACCCTCTCTTGGGGTCTGGACTGGGACCCCTTTCTTGTAACATTATTGTTTGGGTGAGGGAGAAGGGACAAGATGGAGGAAGGTGAACAAGATGGAGCAGTACCTGTTGCTTCCGGGTTCTTCATCACCAACTGACCCGCCGGGGAAAATGCAGATCAACTGAGCAGATCAACTGAGCATGCGCCACGTGACGTCAATCTGGGAAAACCGAAACCTACCTAGCCACGCCTATGGAAACGCCCCTGTCCCACCCACGGCCCTCCCCTTTCCCTTAACAATGCATAGAAGTCCGCCACCGGCAGGAGCAGGTGTGACTTTCTCCGCCCGTCTTACTTGTAGACTGCAGAACCTCAGCCCAGAGCGCCCCCGCGACTTCCCTGGCCCCTTTTCCGCGGACCAGTGAACCTGGCCCGAGAGTGCGTGCATATTTGCAAATAAAAAGGCTGCCACTTTCTTCGCTCGTTTTGGTCTTTATTGATATTTAGTATTTGGTTATTAATAATAGTAATAAACAAAACAATTATGACTGCCACTGTCACACTGTCTACAACTCTTATGGCACTACGTTTAATAATATCTGCTGGATAATTGCTCTAATCTCCTGTTCCATGGAAAAAGAGATGCACACTTCAACTTTCTCCTTTAACCTTTTCCAGCTGTTTCTGTGTCTTGCCACAGTGGATGGAATTACTGTGGTTGTACTGAAGCCAGCTCCTTCCTTTTATATATTCAATTCATGGTTAGTCATGGCTGGCTGCCCTGGCTTTCTCTAAGACTGGCCTTACTGGGATGGGATAGAGGGTCCCCTCGTGGCTGAACTTGAAGAGGAGTGGTTATGGTAACACTTAAGAGGTTTGTGTTTGTTTGTTTTTATTGTTGTTGTTGTTGTTTTTGATACAGAGTCGCCCAGGCTGGAGTGCAGTGGTGCAATCTCGGTACACTGCAACCTCTGCCTCCCAGGTTGAAGCACTTCTCCTGCATCAGCCTTCTGAGTAGCTGAAATTACAGGCACTTGCCTCCACACACAGCTAATTTTTGTGTTTTTAGTAGAGATGGGGTTTCACCATGTTGGCCAGGCTGGTCTCGAACTTCTGGCCTCAAGTGATGAGCCCACCTTGGGCTCTCAAAGTGCTGGGATTATAGGCATGAGCCATCGCACCTGGCCAGTTTCTGCATTTCTCACGAGCTCTCAGGTGTTGTGATGCTGCTGGGCTGAGGACCACACTTCCAGTGGTCTATCTGAAATTAGCAAGCAAGTCTCCAGAAAAGACCTAGAGAGAATAGAACACGGGATAAATTTGGTGACAATGATGCATGAGCTCTGGTCTCAAGAAAGCCAGCACTTGGGAGATTTCTGTGGTGGGAGGCTCTGCAAATCCTCCAGGAAAGGCTTGAATATGGTCGCAAGCCACAGAAAAGTCAGGAAACCAAAACTTCTGTTTTGCTGGAAGCTGCCTGAGTTTACAAAAAAATACACAACTGGGCTCAGAAAAGCTAATGGGTGAGTCTTCTAATGAACCATCTACATGCCTAGCACCCACCCGGGGATCAACGAGAGCCTAGAGTCCTGGATTGTTTAATAAGATCCACTTACTAGTCTCCCTTGACTTTCAAGTTAACACCTCACTGAGGTGACTTCGCATACACTGGAGTGGCACCTAGCTCCATGGTGGCAGGAACATTATCTGATTGGAGATGATCGTCATAAAGGCTTTGGGACAGGAGCATTTGCTAAGTTGGTTTCAGTGAGACTTTCACAAAGCCCCTTAAGCAGTTTGCCTCATAGCAGGCAATATTCAGTCTTCCTCCCTCTGTGGCGTTATGCGGGGGCTTGGAGCTTCATTAGCTTCAGTTTAATTTTTACCAGATCCCTGCTGAGCATACACAGAAGCGATTTTTTAATTGCCTTTTTTATATATATACTTTGTGCCTTTCTTTCTTCTTTTCTTTCATTCAAAAAAATTTATACAAATACTTTTGCATAAGGGAGACGAGTCATGGGTAAAGTTGAAGTTTTGTTTGTAGGGTGTTTTTCAGGCATCAGGGTAAAGAATATTATTCTCTTTTTAACACTGTACAATTGACCAGCACTTTGGGAGGCCAAGGAGGGTGGATCACTTGAGGTCAGGAGTTTGAGACCAGCCTGGCCAACATGGTGAAACCCTATCTTCTCTACTGAAAATACAAAACTTAACTGGGCATGGTGGTGTGTGCCTGTAATCCCAGCTACTCGGGAGGCCGAGGCAGGAGAACTGCTTGATCCAAGGAGGTGGAGGTTGCAGTGAGCTGAGATTGCACCACTGTACTCCAGCCTGGGCAACAGAGGGAGACTCTGTCTCAAAACAAAACAAAACACTATACAATTCAGAAATATATACATATTTTTGTCAATAATGGGGGATATCTTCCTGTAACAAAATGAAGAAAAAACAGCCCCCAAAATATTTTTTCAAACACTGTCTTGCATGTAAAATTATATTATTCATTACTTTGCTACATAAAGTATAAATTTAATTTCTGAAAAAGATAGTTATATTTAATGCTCATCTTGCAAATATCTTTTATTGAAGAAAAACATTAGGCAGGGCACAGTGGCTCACGCCTGTAATCCCAGCACTTTGGGAGGCCGAGGCAGGCAGATCACCTGAGGTCAGGAGTTTGAGACCAGCCTGGCCAACATGGTGAAACCCCATCTCTACCAAAAATACAAAAATTAGCCCAGCGTGGTGGTGCAGGCCTGTAATCCCAGCTAGTGGGGAGGCTGAGGCAGGAGAATCTCTGGAACCCAGGAGGTAGAGGTTGCAGTGAGCCGAGATCTCGCCACTGCACTTCAGCCTGGGCAACAAAGAGCAAAACTCCATCTCAAAAATAAACAAAAAAACAAAAAACTACATATTATTTTCATGTCTGTTTGTCAGTTACAAGCTTGAGACAAACCAGAGATAATTTCATTTTAACTTTCTGAGTTTGTTGACAGCACTTTTCCTTTCTAATCCTTTCTTGAAGATCCAGGATTGGGTAAAAGAGGGGTTTAAATTAGTCAGAAGTTGGCCTTCCTCTTCAGAGAAAAAAAAACAAATGTTTTGCTGGTGTTTGCTACATTGTGGAGGGTTTTCTCCGGCTCTGATCTACAGCTACTATGTTGAGAAGTCTTCCTGCTTCGATTATATCACTGAAAACTTCATGTTATTTTAAAATGTCCCCTGCCACAGCCTCGATTCTCCCGAGGAGCATATTCCTTTCCATAGAATGGGCATTTTTCGAACTTAATATCTTACATTTGATTACCACTGGTGCATATTTAAGTGTTGTCTTACTCATCTTGTTTATTACATATATGTATTAAAAACTAATAAAAACAAAATAATACAAAAAATGAGCATTTCATTTTGGCATTCTCCCTATTACAAAACCCTGCAGATGTTTGGCTGCCTGTGATATATTTTGGGGGGTGGAATTTGCAACTGCTATAATTAAGCAATACCATTAAGTCACCCGAGAGTAAATTAGAAGCTAAACTGGTGCTGTGTGCTCAGGAACCCAAGATTATGGGCTGAGATCTCTATTCAGTGTATGAAGTCAGCTCCCTTCAAATTGATTCTGAAATAAAAGGTGTTATTTCTACTCCCCACCCCCAAAATACATAAGTGTATTAAGCATGTCCCTAATATTGATTTGGCATGCCAGTTGTAATCTTAAATTGTAGGGGGAAAATGTTTTTGTAAATAGAGCTATTTCTGTTTTGCTACTACTGTTTCAGCCGTAATGGGCAAGAGAAGTGTGTAGGTCTGGATTATTTCCAAGGATTTGGCTGGGTTCCACTGACTAAGTAGTGGGGAAAAAAAAGAAAAGAAAAGAAAAAGAAATCAGGAGAAAGAAATAGGGGAAAAATAGCCGCAGTATATATTGTTGCAATTAGAATTGGAGAGTTAATGTTACTTTTCAGAGTCTTCCTTACATAATACTATCTGAAGCAAGACCATCAAATCCCAACAACCCAAAATACAAATTGTCAGCAATCTCAGTAGAATATTGATAACGATGGTTGTCACCAGTGGCAGTTTAAGCAACCTATAATCAAATATACCCAGAATATTAACAATTAAAAACATGTTGAATTGTCTAATATAATTAAAAGATATAATCTTGAACACACTATCACGCTAAGCTCCTCTCTTCAAAGACAATTTAAGTTGACCAGTCTAAGACAAAATGATTATCTAGCCCCTTGATACTCAGTGTGGTCTTTGGAACAGTACCAGGAGCATACTGTGAGAACTGGTTGGAAATCCAGAATCTTAGGCCCCACCCATGGCCTACCAAATCAGAATCTACATTTTAACAAGATCCCTCAGTGATTCGGTGCATATTTACGTTCGAAAAGTACATAGACCCTTTACTTCCTATCTGCTTTTGGATACCTCGTTTAGCCTAAATTCACAGAAACTTTTAGTCACCAAACTGTGGTGTCTCCAATGCATATTTTCCCCACTTTTCCACTTGTCAGTCCTTCTTTGACTTTGATGATATGGCTGATCTTCCAAAAGCCACACTTTATTTTGGCAGTTTTCCAGAATTCTTTACAAATAACCCACTATGCAGAGGATTGAACATCCTCTCTCATCTTTCCAGAACAGCTTTCACTGAGGTTCTTAGAGAAATGTTGACAAGATATTGATGCTGTAAACATTTTCAATTTAGTCCTTAGACTGATCTTTCTGCACTTAAATTGTTAGGACAAATTGCTTTTATCTTCATAGTTGTCATATGTCTCTCCAATCTCACAATCTGCATCAAATTAGCAACGCAAGTTTAGGAAATTTTTTTTTGTTTGTTTGTTTGTTTTGAGACAGACTCTCTCTCTGTCACCCAGGCTGGAGTGCAGTGGCATAATCTTGGCTCACTGCAATCTCTGCTTCCTGGGTTCAAGAGATTCTCCTGCCTCAGCCTCCTGAGTAGCTGGGACTACAGGTGCCCGCCACCACGCCCAGCTAATTTTTGTATTTTTAGTAGAGACAGGGTTTTGCCATATTGGCCAAGCTGGTCTCGAACTCCCTACCTCAAGTGATCCACCCTCTTTTGGGAGCAAAGTGCTGAGATTACAGACATGAGCCACCGTGCCTGGCAGTTTATGAGGTTTTCTATTCTTCTTTCAGTTTTTCTTCTACAGATACTACTCTGCTTTTCTTCTTCATTAGTCTGGCCTTAATCCATTTTCATCTGGCAGTCTTTACACAGAGGGAGCCTTTTTTTAAAGTAACATTTGTGACCAATCAGAAGTCTTCCCCCGAATAACCCTGAAGGCTTTCTTCCATGCCCTTCTCAAGCTTCCACTTTTTCACTCTTCCTTATCAACAGAGATAGATTAATGTTTCCCATTCTCCATGATTTTGTTAGAAGGTTGCAAAGAGTATCAACATATGAGGGCATATACCCTCTAATATTTTGCTCTAAGAAAAAGGGAGACAAGGCTGCACACAGTGGTTCACACCTGTAATCCCATCACTTTGGGAGGCCAAGGCAAGTGGATAACGAGGTCAAGATATTGAGACCGTTCTGGCCAACATGGTGAAACCCCATCTCTACTAAAAATACAAAAAAATATTTAGCTGGGCGTGATGGTGTGAGGCTGAGGCAGGAGAATCACTTGAACCTGGGAGGCAGAAGTTGCAGTGAGCCAAGATCGCGTCACTGTACTCCAGCCTTGTGACAGAGAGAGACTCCGTCTCAAAAAAAAAATAAAGAAAGAAAGAAAGAAAAAGAAAAAGGGAGACAAATACAAACCTATCTGCATGAAGTTCATTGCCTTATGTTCCTAAAGGTAAAAAAAGATTTAGTTATGGCAAAGTCCAATCAACCACTAATGTTAACTAGTATATCAACCAAAAGGTCACAGTCAGCTTTGTAGTTGAGCCAGCCTCTATAGATTCTTCCCCTTCTCTCCCAAAATATGCTTGCTTTTCAGTTGCCATCATGATTATATTCAATATAAGATTTTGCTACATAGGATTTGCTTTTATTTCTAGCTGGCATTTCAGTATAGTCATGACATTCACAGTCTTAAGATCATGTACCACCTGAGAAAATAATGAGCCAAAATGCTTGAATCCAGGAGAAATTTCTACAGAGCTGCCTTTGACTCTCTATTCACATGGAGTGTGGTGTTTCTTGTTATGGGATAATAATCTGAGAAACAACATCTGGCCAGATCCACTCCTTGGTTTCAAACTGCACACTACTTTAATATGTTAGAATAAACATTCCTTGAGTACCTATTACACACAAGGAACAAAAAGACAAAGGAACAACTCTTACAGTTAAGTTATTTTGTCTTATTTCTTCAAGACTTTTCTTCTCAAATCCATCACGAGGGCCTCCCACCCAATTTGAAAGGTCTCTGTGGCTGTCCCCACTCCTGAAGGTGTTCACATCACCCCTGGGAACACTATCAATTCAGGAGAGGCCTTGAATATGGCTTGAATACGGCTTTTCAACTCCCCATGGAAGCACTCTCCCAACCATCTCAAACAGCAGAGCTCTTGATGGCAAATCAAACATAATTTTAGTTAATATGTTTCTTAGTCATCTCAGTTTAATTTTTTGCCCTCCTCCCTCCATGGGCCATTTTTCATACGACTTCTAATGGTATGAACAATTTCCCAGCCTCTTGAAACTCTATGTGCTTAGCACTGTGGGACCTAATCAGGTTTTCTGAGCAGCTCCATGCTGTGTTCTCAGCACTCAGGGGCAGTGGAAGACAGCTCTAAACTAAAGTGGGGGAAAATATGTTTTCCCTTCCCTATTCCCAAGTCTGTAGTTGGCTCTCAACAAGTTCGCTTCTGATATAGTAGCCAGTCATAAAACGTTATCCTCATATTGAGAATCACTGCCCTCAAGACACATCCAAAGATGCTGAGACACTTGGCTGATACCCGACAGCGATTTGCGAGAGACAAAGGAGAGAGCACTCAAGAGAGCACGTCTCTGCGCTGGATGCTGGATTTGTGTGTCATTGACTGGGCAGAAACATGCACATGAGCAAGTAAAATCTCATTTGGGTGAAAGTCCTATCAGTTTAAGCTATCTGCTCCAATGTGGACTGTTTGTCCAACTGAGACGTTCTTTCATTTGGAGGGACTCTTCATTCTAGTCTCCTCAGTGCTCTCTGGTAAATTTTTTCTTTTCCATATGGCAAGTTTTTGAGTTTCTGAGCCTTTTTGTAAGCTTGCCTGGAGCTTCATACAAACACTTTTACAAAGGAGGATCACCAAGAGAGAATATGCAAACAGAATTATAAAGTTTAGACAAACGCTGACTGATTCTAAAACTAGAAACAAGTTCGAGTCAGCCGGTACGATCTAGAAAAAGAAACCTCACTTATAATAATAGGATGCTCTGATACATTCCCTACTTTATCCTTTGTAAATTAGGCTGCTGTGCTCATTACTCACCCCTCAGGGTTGGCGAGAAGAGCACTGGCACCCCAGGTAATATTTTTTGGCAACCCCTCCCCAAAACAACAAAGCCAGTCCCCCACCACTCTCTCCTCTCCATTCCTCAGGTCACCCCATCTCTCTAATTGGTATTCATCCAATGCTGAACAGTAGCTATCAGTTCTTGATGATTAACAGCCTTGTGAGACCTTATGATAGCAGCAAGAGTTGGCTCTTGTATCCACCATTTAAAAGGGACGCTTGAATGTGAGATTCTTGTTTCAAAGAGGTACAGATGGATGGCATTGTGTTGCCACCATCTGAATGGGTAGCAGGAACAAGGGATGTATAGTTCAACGAAGTGAAGAGGAACACCAGAATCCCTCTGCAGTGTTCCCTGCAGCATCGCCATATCCTGGGGAACTTTTAAAGCTTGATCTGAGTCTGCATCACTCAAACATGAATCAACCACTCGATAGTTTAGTGTTGAAATGCCCCTTTGCATTTCAAAGGGCCTTACGATCTTCACTTTTGCCACATTCTGATTTCTGTGCAATCACATCCCTTTTACTCCCACCAACCCCAAATTGAGAATTCCTGACTCCCTATCTTATAACACCTTCACTGAGTCATAGGACATTGGATGTTCATCTAGACTAACTAGACAGCAGCCTAGAGGTACATGCAGAAATCTACTTGTCTTCTGAATGGCCCTGAAATTCTCTAGTTATGAAGAACTTTGCATGTTGGGATTATGCTTCCACCATATGGGGCTCTTTGCTTTGCAGTGGAGTTGGGCACAGGATTTCAGAAACATGTTTTGGGTCTCATGGAACTACCAAGTATTGTTTGGATTGCACCAGATTTTACAAGCCACGGAGTAAATTGTAAATACTTCTGGATACTGGTGCACATTTTATAAATAATTCTGGCAGGGTTTTAATTCTCTAGGACTTCAGGGGTTTGTTATACTCAATTTTGTATTATTTGTTCATTTCCATGTGGCCTTATTTCTGCAAACACAATTTCTTGAAAAAATGGAATTAAGTCCAGATTTGGCAAATACAAAAGGATGATATGTAACATTTCTCTCATAAACTGGTTCTGAGCAAAGGCAAAATGAACTCATTTATACTTAGTAAAACATCATTGTAAATTTATACATAAACATCAAAAGGCAAATTTATATTTTAAATTTCATCAGTCTTTACAGTTGCTATTCTATCATCTCTCTGGGGTGACAAGGACTCTCTCTTTTGGTCAGTTTTAGACCCAGAACCTCACAGGGCCAATACATTTGACTAGAGGAAGCAATGACTAAGGGGCCCCAGTGCCACGTTCCCTTCAGTAGAACTATTTCTTTTCAGAATACTTCACACTTAACTACCTGCATTGATTCTGCAGAGTGACCCAAGGGGAAAGAAAATTGCTCTATTGTCTTTTTTTTTTTTTGTCTTTAAGAGACAGAGACTTAATCTAGAGTGCAGTGAAGGATCATAGCTCACTGCAGCCTCGACCTCCTTGGCTCAAGTGATCCTCCCACCTCAGGATCCCAAAGTGTTGGGATTATAGCCATGAGCCACTGTGCCTGGCCACTACTACCTAATGTTTAAAAAAATTCTGAGCTGGCTGGGCGCATTGGCTCACGCCTATAATCCCAGCACTTTGGGAGGCCGAGGCAGGCGGATCACGAGGTCAGGAGATTGAGACCATCTAGATGGCCAACATGATGAAACCCTGTCTCTACTAAAAATACAAAAATTAGCCAGGCGTGGTGGCAGGCACCTGTAATCCCAGCTACTCAGGAGGCTGAGGCAGGAGAATCGCTTGAACCCAGGATGTGGAGTTCGCAGTGAGCCGAGATCATGCCACTGCACTCCAGCCTGGGTGACAAAGCGAGACTTCGTCTCAAAAAAAAAAAAAAAAAAATTCTGAGCTGTTCATATGATTATGTTCTTTCTGCCTAAAATACTCTTGATGCAGATGTCGTGATGGGAGCCCTTCCTGGCCACCTACTTAAAATTGTAACCCCCTCTAGCCTGAATCCCAATCCTCCTTTTCTGCTTTATTCTTCCCCAGGCCACTGCACACACACATCCACACATGCACACACATGCATGCACAAACACGCACACCTTTCTAGACATCTCCTTGAGGAAACAGATTTTTGTCTTTTTTAAAGTTCACTCCACAAAATCAAAAATAAAATAACGTTGAGTGTAAAGTTTTAAAGTTCACTCTGCAGTTTTAAAGATCACTCTGACGTTCCCTAGTTCCTGGAGTAGTGCCTGGCACAGGAGACACACTCAATAAGTATTTGTCGAATAATCAAATGAATGCAAACCTGTAAATAACATAAGTACAAAAACACACTCTTACATCCACACCTTCAGTGTAGAGCCCACACTTCAATATTCGCTTTTCCCCTAGACCTTGTCTCATTAGGACTAAGCCCCTATCTGATATTTCTTTTAGCCTGCTTTCATCTCTATAGAAAAGTTTGAGGTGGGAGAAAATGGATTTCCTGAATTCTGCACTTGACTGGAAGTAATTAGCCAAGCTTTTTATACGACTACTCAATGGCTTTATTTCCTCAACAGCCTCCCTCTTCAAGTCCTTCAGTATGCACTGACTGTCTCTCCACCAGGCCACACACCACCACCGCAATTCTTGCTCAATCACTAAATCCAAATGGACAACTCCCTTTCTCTCTTTTTTCTTCTTAATTTATTTCCTTCTTTCCTTCCTTCCTCCCTCCCTTCCTTCCTTCCTTCATTCCTTCCTTTTCCTTTTTTGTAGCCAACATACCACATTTGCTGGGTTGGCAGCTCACTTCATTGCATACATCTTGCCCTCCTGGCTTCTAAATGCTGTCTCCGTGATTTCTGGTTAATCTTCAGTCGGCTGTGCATATCCATTAAATGCTAGAGTATTCAGGGCTCGACCTATCGCCTATAATCAATGACTCCCAAACGTCTGCCTCCAGATCAGCTCTTGCCTCTCAGTTTCACACTTGTATTTTTACCTGCTCATGTGTCACCTCCCCTTGCTGTCCCACAGCCCCCACCCCGGGGCCATCTACTCAGAACCATCCTGCTCGTCTCCATGTGCTCTCATGGAAGGGCATCGCCATCTGGCTGCTTGACCAGTTGAAAATCTTGGATCTTCCTCTCACCCTCAAACTACCTTCATGTGAGAGTAGTCAGCAAACCAGGGGCAAAAGCAGAGGCTTTATGGGGCAGAGGAAAGCCAGGCTCAAACCTAAACTCTGTGAGATCTTGGGCAAATCACTTACACTGTCTGACCCTTAACTTTCTCACATGTAAAGTGGAGATATTTATTACCTAATAACAATATCTGGCTTTAAATTTGTCATAAGGCCTCATTTAATCAGTTTACGAAAAGGTATCCATCAAGTGCTATGCTAGGCAGTAGGGTTTAACAGCAAATAAAGTAAGTTGCTGCTCTCTGGAACACGTGAGATAATGAGGTACAGCTTTTTATCCTTAATCCAACAGCGCTCAGAACACAGAGAATAGTTTCCATTCTCAGCAAATGGAAGCTATTTTTATTATTATCCCAGTCACTATGATCTATTAAATCTACCCTATCAATACATATTAAATCTATACCAACCCCCTTCTTCCTGCCCCACCCCCCACCTCAGTTGAAGCTCTTAGTATTTTTTGCCTGAATTATTTGCTGGAATTTCTAACCTTCTAAAATGTTTTCCAGGCCAGGCACAGAGGCTCAGACCTGTAATTGCAACACTTTGGGAGGCCAAGACAGGCAGATCACCTGAGGTCAGGAGTTCAAGACCAGTCTGGCCAACATAGTGAAACCCCGTCTCTACTAAAAATACAAAAATTAGCCAGGGGTAGTGGCGTGTGCCTGTAGTCCCAGCTACTCAGGAGGCTGAGGCAGGAGAATTGCTTGAACCCGGGACGGGGAGGTTGCAGTGAGCCGAGATCGCACCATTGCACTCCAGTCTGGGCGACTGGAGTGAGACTCCATCTCAAAAAAAGGTTTTCCTACTACCATTCATACTATAGTGTTCATGCAAATATTTAAGCACCCACTTTGTGTTAAGCACTATTTAAAAACCTAAGGCCATGACAATGAACAAAACAGACCCCAAAATTTCTTGTTGTCATGGAAGTGACATCCAAATGGGTCATACTTACCTCACTTTAATTCATTCTCCACAATGATGTCAGAATGAATGATGTTCTGAACTTTATGCTCAACCTTCAGGCCTCAGCTGAAATGTCATGTGTTTTTCCTCACCCCTTACACAGGGTTGGGTGCTCAGGGCAGCTGTCTTCCTAGTGTCCTGTCTGTCTTCACTGTGGTCTTCATCACTCTTGAAACTTTTTAAGGACAAAGTTCAAACTGTTTACCAAGGTATAATCTGTAGTCTTTGCGACTGCTCATGGGCCCAGCTCATGTCCTGCCACTTCCTCAGGAGCACAATCTGTCCCCACCACAGCATCTTACCAGCAATTCCCCAAATGCACGGCATGCTCTCAGCTCTCTAGGCCTTTGTTCATGCAGGAGCTGGCATCTCTTGAGACCTCTTATAGGTCAAATGTGGTACCAGGAACTTTTAATATATTATCTCATTTAGTCCTTGAAACAACCTATCTCAGTTAGTTTTGTTTTTATGTCAAGGGACAGGAACCGGTTTGTGCATAAAGGAGACCTACAGCAGAAGAGTCCAGGGGTAAAAGTGGTGTCAGGCTTGGCTTCACTGCGGAAAGAGCAAGAATCTTGGGGCCTGGTTCTCCTTTTCCCACTTCTGAGCTCTGGTTTCTTTATATCGGCTCCAAACTTCCTATGCCCTATGTAATTTTAGGTTCAAGATTATCCAGAAGAAAAGAAAGAACTCAAAAAAATGAGAATTCAAACAAAAATCTAAAAATTGAGTCTGGCTGGCCGTCCTCATGTGTCCATTCCTGAACCAATAGATGCAAGGTGCTGATTGCCCTGTGTCCAAGACACACACCTCCCCTCGAAGCTGAGAGTGAACTCCGAGGTTCACCCACAGATGAGACATGGTTTCCCCAAAGCAAAATTAGCATATAGTATAACCAAAAAGAGGGTGGAAACAATAATAAAAATAATGAACACCTATTAACTAAAACCATGATCACAAATAATGCCCTCTCTTCCCCAACACTGTCCTCCCTTTTTTTTTTTTTTTACAGTTTTGGCAACTGAAGTGCATAAAGATTAAGCCACTTGCCTACAATGACAAAGGTCAGTTCTCTTTTGTGTGGCCACTGCTTCTTAACGCCTCTCTGTTCCTTTTACTTAGAATGGTCTTACCCTGTCTCCTCACCTGTCAAACTCCTAAAGGTGCTTTGAAACTCAGCTCAAGTGTGACTTTTGAAAGCCTTCATATACAATCTTCTCTACTACCCCAGCTGATAAACTCACACTTCACTGAGCACCCCCTTACTCCCATAACTTCCCGTATATTCTTCCACAAGCCTTGACTTTTGTTTGTCTCTGCAGAAAACTGTGACTTAGGCTAAGCGTGGTGGCTCACTCCTGTAATCCTAGCACTTTGGGAGGCCGAGGTGGGTAGATCACTTAAGTTCAGGAGTTCAAGACCAGCCTGGCCAACATGGTGAAACTCTGCCTCTACTAACATACAAATAAATTAGCTGGGTGTGGTGGCACATGCCTGTAATTCCAGCTACTCAGGGGGCTGAGGCAGGAGAATTGCTTGAACCCGGAAGGCGGAGGTTGCATTGAGCAGAGATGGCACCAGTGCACTCCAGGCCAGGCAACAGAGTGTGACTCTGTCAAGAAAGAAAGGAAGAAAGGAAGAAAAGGAACGAAGGAAGGAAGGAAGGAAGGAAGGAAGGAAGGAAGGAAGGAAGGAAGGAAGGAAGGAAGGAAGGAAAGGAAGGGAAGAAGGAAAGATAGAAAGAAAGAGAGAGGAAGGAAATTGTGACTTATTCATCTGTAGACCCCCAGTGAGACTAGAAAGAAAGAAAGAAAGAAAGAAAGAAAGAAAGAAAGAAAGAAAGAAAAGAGAAGAGAAGAGAAAAGAAAAGAAAAGAAAAGAAAAGAAAACTATGACTTATTAATCTGTAGACCCCTGGTGCCCAGTACAGTGGTTAATAAGTTTGATAAATAAAATTGAACTAACGTGGTGCTTTAATTTCACAAAATAAAAGATAGCTGATTGGCTCCATTATCCACATGAGGAAAACTGAGGCTCTGAGAAGTTATGTGTAACTCTCATCTCACAGGTTCTTGGGTGCTGGGTCACCAGGGGTTGGTGCTGGGCTGGATAACTGAGCTAAAAGAGGCTCAGGGGGAAGTGAGTCTGAATTGCTGTGAAGTGAGTGTGAAACTATATTCCAAACAATGTTGGGAGTTAAGAGAGGAACAAGACAGAAAAATAGAATGCTTGGGAGCAAGTGGGCATTAACTAAGCAAGGAAGGTTCTGGATAATAGCCACGAAACAACAGAACTGTTCACACATGGAAGATTTCTATTTACTAGCAACTGGGTGGGATTAGTCAGAAAATGCTGAAGCCAGGGCTCAAGTGGAGGTTCTCTCCTTCGAAGCCAAACGCTGTTTACATCATTTTTTAAGGTATAAAGCTCTTGGCTTACCTTAATCCACTTTTAAGGGTTGTAGATGTCATTCTCATCTAAAAATTTAATTGATAACTTTCCTGTGTGACTCAATCTTGGAAGAAGATTCAGAATCAATGTAGAAATGGAATATTTACTAAAATATTCATTTCCATCTTTATGTTAGCAGCAAAATGGCAGGCGAGGCAGAAAGAGGTTAGGGGGCACATTGCGTCAGATAACATGGCAAACAGGGCGCACCCTGCCTTCTCTGGAATCCAACAGGGCTATCCCCTGCTGCCCAGTCTTGCCAGGTACAGAGGATCCCAGTACCCGGAAGAGCAGCCTAACACCCGGCTGCTCAGATCAGACCAATTGTTCTGAGCAAAGGCGCTGATAACTGTGGGCAAGAAAACTGCCTTCCAGGAAGGGTGAGGTATTCAGAGAAAACAATCCTTTGTTTCCTGGAGGAAGGTAAAAAAGATTCACAAGAAGGGGAAACACGAATAAACATGACACAATGACAATATTTTGGCCTACTAATAATGTGATTCGGAGGACTTTTTGTGATTCCTGTTTTGAGAGAACTATTTTAAAGTCTTTCACCCATCAGGCAGACCTAGTACTGTTAGCTAGACCGATTAATTTTACATCTGTTCTAACATAAATAGCCAACAGGCATATTATTTCCAGATTCCTAAAGGTTAGTGAATAACAGTGGAATTAATTCTTAGTACATATGAGAACAAACATGCTTTCCCCCTATTTATGTCCCCTTTTTTTTGTTTGTCTGTTTTTAGTAGATGACACTGAGCAGAGCTTTCATTTACAGTCCCTGGTTTCCTACCAAGGTAACATAATCCTTTGGAAATTTGGAACTACAAGGTTTTGGAATCTGTATTACAAGGATGCTACAAAATTATGAAATTCACCAAAACTGTCATCCTGGATTTGGTTTGGATATGCTCCTAATAACATAACAATTCCAATTTTGTTAACGTTTGGTCTTCCTCAAGGATTTACCCTGAGACTAGATTCTCTATCCAAGTCTAACCCAACTGGGGAAAGATATATATATTTTTAAATTTCACATTTCATTACTTTAGCATTGAATTTGAATTGGATATTATTCAAATAGAAAGAATAGAAGAATACCTCTGGAAGCCTAGGCCTTCAGAGAATATCAAGATGAATTAATTATTGTCCTTACCCCCAAGAAGTATATAATTTAGCAGGAGGTTAAGACAGTAGGCTGTGATCTCTTATATGAGAAAGCTTCATTCAAAATACAATGTGGATTCAAAAGAAAAAGATGGGTTAAGAGATAGAGGTTGTTGCAATTGAGAAGAGCCTTGAAGGATTTTAATAGTAATCTATGGGGGTGGGAAGGAGAAGATAGAAAGTTGAGGATGTCCCAGAGGGCAGGAATGCATGGGACACTCTTACTGTTCATTTAGAAGAACTGCATGACTCTGCCAGATGCAGCAGCTCACACCTGCAATCCCAAAACTCTGGGAGGCCGAGGCAGGAGGCCAGGAGTTTGAGACCAGCCTTGCCAAAATGGTGAAACCCCATCCCTACTAAAAATACAAAACTTAAGCGGGCGTGGTGGTGTGTGCCTGTAATCCCAGCTACTCAGGAGGCTGAGGCAAGAGAATTGCCTGAACCTGAGAGGCAGAGGTTGCAGCGACGTGAGATTATGCCACTGCACTCCAGCCTGGGCAACAGAGCAAGACTCTGTATCACACACACACAAAAAAAGAAAACTGCATGACTTCATCTTTCTCTGTGAAAAAAATTGAGTGTTAAAACTGCTCCATAGATTTTTTTACATTTTGTTTTAATCATCACTGCTGTTGATCACAAATCAGTAAGCAAATCCTTAAATCTGTGAACATAACCATCAATAGAATCTGCATAAATCGAGCTAGTTTAATGGCTAATGTGGATACACTGGATTTTCTATTAAAGATTCAATTTGTTATCTGCCAATTGACCCCAAAGTCTGGTCCAGGTATAGACAACATGTAGACAAGAGAGCTCAAAGTCAGAACTCACCCCTTGGTTCATGCACACATGGTATTACGTAAAGCCACTGTCTCCACTTTCACAACAGGTTTTTCAGAAACCACTCCCCTGAGAAACAGTAGTATTAACTATTTATTAGTGAAGTTTCATCATACATTGTGCATCTTTCCTTTCCCTTTTCTTCAGCAATATTGCAGAGGAAAAGCAAGCTTAACATAATACACGTGATCATAACCCAGCAGATGAACTGTAACCAAGGAGAACGGCTTCATCTAGTACAAGAGATGCGAGGGCTCTTTACGTGGACTCAGATGTCCTCAAATGACCACCTTCTCTATCTCTTTAGGTTGCCCTGTCTGGAAAATAGGGCTAATTCAACTAACCTAGATAACTCGCACATGATGGGAAAATTAGCTATTTGGGGTTCATTGAGTGCATTCAATGTGAAAATCATGACGTACATCACAAACAGGGCTGTGACTTCAGGGAAGACAAGAAACAGCAGGCACAAATGAACTTTTAAAAAACAAAGGCCCTATTCTCATGTAAATACTCCACAATAAAGGCTATGGAAAGAAAGCAGCAGGAAATATAAAATATAAACAGAATATTTTCCATGAGGAGTCAGCAGATTTTATCAAGTTAATAAATTATTACAATAGAGCATATAAAATCAAACTCATGCAGAATCAGACCAGAGAATATAATGTGTGACTGCTGGGATTATCTGGTGGGAAGAATCTCATTGATTTTTACAGAGCACTGGATCTGGGAGATTTTAAAATTAGGCAAGGATGATGACCCAGTTTGGGTGGGAAAAGCTTAGAGAATCCATTCAAGGAAGAATACAGCCCAAGAAGAAGTCTCTGGAGGTAGAGTTATTTCTAACCTTTCAGACCTACATGACATAAGGAGAATTCTGAAAACTGAATGCAAAGAGGAAACATTTTATGAACTTCAGTATCCATTTCTCATTGTCCTCACCCTGGCACAGAATTTTAAAAGGCAGGCAAAGTTTATTTACACTTAAATAGAGATTTGAGGAAAATAAAATCAAACTTGCTTTCTCGTTTTTACCAGTATATGAGAGAACAAAATTGGGTAAATTTTCTTTTGGGCTCTGATGAAATCAAGAAATCTTTACACAAAATAAAAACCATAGCATTAAATACAAAACATATTAGAAGTGGGTATGTCAAATTGAAAAATCAGTGGTGGCCAGGCACGGTCACTCACACCTGCAATCCCAATGCTTTGGGAGGCTGAGGAGGGCAGATCACTTGAGGTCAGGAGTTCAAGGCCAGCCTGGCCAACATTGCAGAACCCCATCTCAACTTAAAATACAAAAATTAGCCAGGCCACCGCACATGCCTGTAATCCCAGCTACTCAAGGAACTGAGGCAGGAGAATTGCTTGAACCTGGGAGGCGGAGGTTGCAGTGAGCCAAGACTGTACCACTGCACTCTAGCCTGGGTGACACAGTGAGACTCTGTCTCAAAAAAATAAAATAAAATAAAATAATAAAAATCAGTGGAAAATTTGTAGGAACACTAAGAACTACAAAAAAAAAAAATTATGTATTAGTTAGCTATTGCCAAAAAACAATGCTGCATAACAAACAACCACCAAAACCAGTAACACACAAGAAACACTTGTTTTCATGGTTCTATGAATCAGACAGGTGATTCTGATCTATGTGTCTTTCATCCTCCTTGGACTAGTGGGCTAGCCAGGCATGCTTACCTCATGGGTCTAGGCTCAAAACTATAATTTTCACCCAATTCTGTTAGCCAAAGTAAGGACTATGGACAAGCCCAAAGTCATGAGCATGGACGTATACTCCATCCATGTCGTGAGGATCCAGCAAGGGTAAAGAACTGAGAATTCAATCAACCACATTTTGTTTCAAAGTTACATACCAGTACAGCTCTGAAAAAACAGTCCAGAGATCAAAATGGACCTGAATACAGAAACACACTTTTAACAAACTATTCGTTGTAATGATGATGTTTTCAATTTCCTTTTCATCTAAGTGTATATTTTCCCTTGTGCATATAATAATTGTAATGGCTGACACTAATTTTGTTATAACTGCTTAAAAAATCTACAGCAGCCAGGCACAGTGGCTCATGCCTGTAATTCCAGCACTTTGGGAGGCCAAGGTGGACAGATCAACTTGAGGTAGGGAGTTTGAGACCAGCCTGGTCAACACAATGAAACCTCGTCTCTACTAAAAATACAAAAAGTTAGCCGGGCATGGTGGCATGCATCTGTAGTTCCAGCTACTAGAGAGGCTGAGGCAGGAAATCGTTTGAACCCAAGAGGTGAAGTTTGCGGTGAGCCAAGATCACACCACTGCACTTCTGCCCAGGTAATAGAGTGAGGTTCCGTCAAACAAAACAAAACAACTAAGGCATTTTTCTTTTTAAACTTACAGAACTTTATAACGGTTCTATAATACGGAGAGATTAGATCCCCTGAGATGCATTCCCCATATACTGAAAGGTTTTGAAAGTGTTATTTCTGCAAACTACAAGGAAATTCTTAAGAAGAATTCTACCATGTTACTGCCTCCATCCTTAGAGGCTAATTCCACTCATGAATGTTGGGAGCATTTCAAACTAAATGAGGAGTGGAGGCAGCAGCCACCAGATTTATAGTCCATCTTCATTAACCCAATGAAACTCACAACAGGCTCTCAGAAGAGTTAAAGGCTCTCAGAAGAGTTAACTCTCAAAAGAGTTAAAGACACACTTTTAAGCTCAATTACCCAGAGAATCTTTTCCATTTGCAATATCCACTGTCCCCGTGCAAGTCTTCCTTCTTTATCACCAGAAATATTAAAAATGGCTTCTTAAGATATAACTTTAGCCAATCAGATAAAAATATCAGTAATGTTCTATTCTGGTAAAGAAACAAACACTTTAACACTGTTGGCTAAGAAGTAAGTTTATACAAGTTTTTGAAAGCAATCTGGTGATGTACATAAAAGTTAGCTAGCTGATATGTGAAAATATCATATCCCTTGATACAGTAATTCTACTTCTAAGAGATTATCTGAAATAATTAGCTAAGTGTAAAAAGAAGTATATATGCAATGTTCATTGTTGCATTATTTACAATAATAAAAAAGCAGAATCTACCTAAATCCTCATCAATGGGAAATTTGGTAAATAAGTGATGGTACTTCCTTCCATACCATTGAATATTAGGCAGTTCTGAAAAAAGGCCAAACTATTTATCCAGTCATGTTAAAAACCCAAGATGTATTATTGACTGAAGAGTAGCAGATTAAAAACTGTAATAGTATATATAATTTGTTTGTTTGTTTTGAGACAAGATCTCACCCTGTCACCCAGGCTGGAATACAGGGGCATGACCCCAGCTCACTACTGCCTTGAACTCCAGGGTTCAAGTTATCCTCCATCCTCAGCCTCCTGGGTAACTGGGACTAGAGGCATGCACCACCACACCCAGCTAATTTGTGTATTTTTTGTAGAGATGGTTTTTGCCATGTTGCCCAGGCTGGTCTCAAACTCTTGAGCCCAAGAGATCCATCTACTTGAGCCTCCCAAAGTGCTGGGATTACTCCATCCTGCCATACATATATATAATTTGTGTGTATATTTTCATATATTATATGTACATTCTATATGCGCATATGTATGTGTGAAAAGCTACATAACAACCTATTCACAATAATAATCTCTTGGGGGAAAGGCTTGTTTTAGTAGTGTGGAGGTAATGGTTACTTCTGTTTTTTTTTTTTTCATGCACTTCTGTATTATTTGGATTATTTGTAAAGCATATGTATTACTTTTACAATACTTTTTCAACTAAAAAAATCCTTTCAACTGTTTTCACTTCCTCTGTCCTCCATACCATCTAAACACAATAAAACCCTGCCAAAATCCCACATATGCAGAAACCAAAATATTTGGGTAAAATGTGTCACTGTAAAGTAAACAAAAGGTTGGGGAACCTCCACAGCTATCCACTGGTAGTTCCGGGTCAGGTGCTAGATCCAAATGTAGTTTAGCTGTGGTTTGGTTTGTCTACTAGTGGTTGCGTCTATTCTGGTTTAAATATCAATAGAGACAATTCTGGGCTCTGTGCCTGGCTGGGATGTCAAAGAAAGTACCAATGAAAAATTCCAGTTATATCCTGGGTAATAGTATCCGTTTCATAGCCATGAAACAGACGCTAAGTCTAGAAGACTTAGTATCTAGAAAACTTAGTATCTAGAAGTCTTCTGTCTAGAAGACTACTGGGATGTGGCAACACACCCTTTACCTTCCCACTTCCAAAGATGTGGGTTACATGCCCCTTCCCAGACCAGGCTCCACCCCAAACCATTCTCACCCCTCAAGCCCCAGTATAAGAAACTCAGCCTGCCCCTGTTTAAGAATGGAGGCTGAATGAGGACAACAGTCAATACCAATTGCTCTAACTTCACTTACTGTGGGTGTCTTGTTACAGGATTTATCATATTTCTAAACCACAGGTCCCTAAGCAGAATGCTTTCAAGCACTTTTTTCATTCCCTTCCATATTCCCCCCAGTGGGAATTTTTTTTCCATCGTCCCTTCGAGAGCCAATTAAAATGTTGCCTCCTTTATGTGAAGCCATAGAAATTCTCCTTCTTGAGATAGAGACACAAAAAACCCTCCAAAAAATCAATGAATCCAGGAGTTGGTTTTTTGAAAAGATCAACACAATTGACAGACCGCTAGCAAGACTAATAAAGAAGAAAAGAGAGAGGAATCAAATAGATGCAATAAAAAATGATAAAGGGGATATCACCACTGACCCCACAGAAATACAAACTACCATCAGAGAATACTATAAACACCTCTACGCAAATCAACTAGAAAATCTAGAAGAAATGGATAATTTCCTGGACACTTACACTCTCCCAAGACTAAACCAGGAAGAAGTTGAATCCCTGAATAGACCAATAGCAGGCTCTGAAATTGAGGCAA
>NW_016820817.1:1043225-1123112 GCF_001698545.2 Rhinopithecus bieti | reverse complement strand
TCCTTTGTAGGGACATGGATGCAGCTGGAAACCATCATTCTTAGCAAACTATCACAAGAACAGAAAACCAAACACCGCATGTTCTCACTCATAGGTGGGAACTGAACAATGAGATCACTTGGACTCGGGAAGGGGAACATCACACACCGGGGCCTATCATGGGGAGGGGAGAGGGGGGAGGGATTGCATTGGGAGTTATACCTGATATAAATGATGAATTGATGGGTGCTGACTAGTTGATGGGTGCAGCACACCAACATGGCACAAGTATACATATGTAACAAACCTGCACGTTATGCACATGTACCCTAGAACTTAAAGTATAATAATAAAAAAATTAATTAAAAAAAAAGAAATTCTCTTTCTTTACTCTAATAAAATGCTTCACTGTCCTCTGATTTTCCCCACTGCTTTGTACTTCTGTTACTGCAGTGAGACACAGTCTTGCTCTGCAGTTTGTTGTGTACATGTGTGGCTTCTCAAAAGGTCATAAGGGACTTCAAGAACTCTCTCACCATCACCCTCAGATGTCTTACCCTTTTTGCTTGCACCATGCTTACCCAGCAAAATCTAAACTACCTGTCTTTTGCACTCTTACACTAGGACTAATGAAAAATGAATAACAGTGCAAACTGCTGTCCTTACCCACTCTATGGTCTCCAACAGTAACTAGACCCTGAGCACTGTTCAGAGTGGCCCCTCTCCCATCATCTACTCCAAACTTACCCATCCTAATCAAGCCCCCTGCCCTCACCAGGACCCTTCCCCACCCTGAGCAGTTAATTTGGATTCCTCTTTCAGAGGGAGAGACCACTCATCAGGAAATGTCTCATTTCCTTCTCCCATTTCCAACTCTCCCCAACTTATAACAATGTATGTATCCACACTACAGAGGATGCGGTTGGTGCCACTCCAATCCCCTTCGCTGGCAGGTGCTGTTGTCCCTCGGTTGTTCTGAGTGCTGACTGTTTAAAATTCACAGTTACCCCCTTCTTTAGAGAACTGCCCTCAGCCAGACAGGATCCATCTAGCCTGGAAGGCTATGCCCTGCTCCCCTGGTGGGCAGACCTCAGCCAGTGTATGGCCAGCACAGGGAGAAAGGCCAGTCTCCTGCCTCAAGGTGGGGATAACCTGGTGGTGCAGTTTGTGATGCAGCACCTCCCTCCAGAATCAGGCTGAAGTTAGTTTCAGTGAAGGTCACACTCTGGCTTAGCTTCCTTTCCCTGCCCTATCCCAATTCTCTCATTCCCCTTCTCCTGAGAGCATTTCCCCTGTATTAGTGTGTTTTCCTACTGCTATAAAGGACTCCCTGAGACTGGGAAATGTATAAAGGAAAGAGGTTTGACTCACAGTTCAGCACGGCTGGGGAGGCCTCAGGAAACTTGGTGGAAGGCCAATCATGGTGGAAGGCCAAGGGGAAGCAAGGCACCTTCTTCACAAGGCAGCAGGAAGGAGAACTGCCGAGTGAAGGGGGAAGAGCCCCTTACAAAACCATCAGATCTCATGAGAACTCACTATCATGAGAACAGCATGGGGGAAACCTTCCCCATGAACCAATCACCTCCACCTGGTCTGTCTCTTGACACATGGGGATTATGGGGATTACAATTCGAGATTTGGGTGGGGACACAAAGCCTAACCATATCATCTCCCAAAATCATTTGAATAAGAATCTCTTTCCCAGGCTCTGCTCCTAGGGCATCCGTGCGAAGACACACACCCATACTCATTTTCCTTCCCCATCAGTGTGGAAGAGATGATGCTTCCCCGCCAAAGGCCAGCGTACTCTGGAACCCACCCTCTCCAGCCTCATCAGAGTTCTGGTTCTGTCTTCTATCTTCTCTCTCTCCTGGAACTTCCAATGTGGCCTTTTTTCATAGGCTCCTTCCCATGCGCATATCTATAACACCACCCTTTCTGAAACCTAAACTAAACAAAAACACCATCAGCCCTTTACCTCCCTCTTGCCTTCTTTCTTGCCTTCATAGAAAAGACATATTGAAAAAGCAATCTACAGCTATTGTTCTGTTTTTTACCTCCTTAGGATAGCGTAATTCTCCAAGACACATTGTACTAAAAGAGAAAAGATTTTTAAGAGAAACATATATTTAGTTTTGACATGTTAAATAAGTCTGAGATGCCTATTATATTACTTTTAAAATGTTGAATAGGCAATTGATAATAAGGGTCTCAAGAAGTGATGTGCTGGTAAATATTTAACTAGCTCTCCAGAGAGGGGGCCATGCACACATACAGATGTATATAAGTTTGTATGTATTTTACTGACATGAAGGATGTTGCAATGGCTTGTATATTTGTGTCCCTCAAAAACTCATGTTGAAACTTAATCCCCAATGCTACAGTATTAAGAAGTAGGGGTCTTTAGAAGGTGATAGGCCATGACGGCTCTGCCTTCATGGATGGGATTAGTGCCTTATAAAAAGGATGGAGGGAGCAAGTCTGTCCTTTTTTCCCTCCACTATGTGAGGATGCAGCAAGAAGGCACCAGACACTAAATCTGCTGGCATCTGGATCTTGGACTTCCCAGCCTTCAGAACTGTGAGGAATAAATGCCTACGATTTATATCCACTCCAAGGTATATTATTATAGCAGCCTGAATGGACATACACAGATGCATAGTACCTAGTGGATAAATAATAAAATACACAATACACTTTATTGTCAATTCCGTATCACCAATCCTCATCAAATGTTTTCATTGATTTTTGCCAAACTCTTGTATCCACAGTCAATCAATGCTTGCTGTTGATGAATGAGTGCAGTCACCACATGAATGTTGGTTGATATTTATGTTTATATTAAGGAGTAAGACTAAGTGAAATGATGAAGTTGTGGGCCAGAACTGCTCTTGTTCTTCAATAACATGAATGATTTTGTGCTGAATTGGATCAGTTTTTGAGTATTAGAAGAATATTTCAATTGTGTTATTCATAATGTAACACCTATAGATATGACACACTATTCAGCTTAATCTACATTAACATTTTCTTGATCATTTTCTGAAGTCTAGACAATCAACAAAAATAATAAATGAGCACCAATTTGTAGCATTTCCCAGTTTCCATGGTGTAAATATTTCCACTGTGGCAGTTTTCAAGTGACCAATGTAGCATCACTAAACGCAAAGTTGGAAGTTATGTGTGGTAGTATACCATTGAATATTCTTTCTACCATACAGATGCAATAGACATACATAATCTCAAGAGCATTGATAACACAGAAATGTAGCAAACTAGAAAATAATGAGTTTTATTACTTTTGTCTTTAATATACTTTATTTCATTGTAAGTTTGCACAATTTTAATAATGTCTGGGCTTAGCAACTGGCTTACAAAATTCCTGAAATTTTAACAATTGGCTCTCATGAGACGGTGCAACATACACTATCGGTTTAAGGTGAAGTGGAGAGGTGTAGGCTGGGACATTAAGCATACAGGTAGCAGTCTAACCAGGGATATGGATGAAATTCCTCCTGGGAGAATATATTTAGTAAGAAGGTAAGAAAAAGCAGCAAAGGATGAAACCTGGAGGATACCAATTTTTTTTTTTTTGGAGACGGAATTTCGCTCTGTCACCCAGGCTGGAGTACAGTGGTGTGATCTCGGCTCACTGCAACCTCCGCCTTCCAGTTTCAAGTGATTCTCCTGCCTCAGCCTCCTGAGTAGCTGGGATTACAGGCGCCCGCCACCAAGCCTGGCTAAGTTTTTATTTTTAGTAGATACAGGGTTTCACCATGTTGGCTAGGCTGGTCTCAAAACTCCTGACCTCATGATCCACCCGCCTCGGCCTCCCAAAGTGCTGACATTACAGGCGTGAGGGATACCAACATTTAAAGGGCAGGCAGTAGGAAGCGAGTAAGAGATGAGAAATAGCAGATGGAGAAGTAGAAATGCAGCCAGGAGACAAGGTGGTCGAGAAGCCAGTGGAGTGATTGAGAAAGAGGGAGTGGTCAGAGGGTAAAAGAAAACCAAGAGGTGATGACCAGGAATGGAAATTATGCAGTCATTTATGGGATCACTTGTTATTCATTCAACGTTTTCTGAGAATTCACTTTTAGTGAGTGCTCTGGAATGCTTGGAAATCAAATGTACTAAAGTAGGACCTTTCAGTCTTACTGTAGACTGAGACCCAAAACACACTCCACATGAGGCCCCAGCCCACCTAGACGAGGTTTGCCAAGGCTTTCCTCCCAACCCCCATCTGAAGGCCATAAAGAGAGTAAGTTAAAGTGATATCAAAGTGGGAATTTCTTTGAAGAGTTTTCAGGGCTGTGTATAACTCCATGGGCATTTCAGTTACTTCAAGCCCAGGATGCCTTTCAGAACCACCTTGGAATCACCTGAAATTTCTGGGGCTTGGGAGATACAGTAGACTGATGTCTGACTCATCCCAGAAAAAAAAAAAAAAAAAAAAAAAGTACAGGTGACAGACGGCCTGAGGTGGCACAGAGTACATTCCATAGACACAGAGTCCAGGGCTACATTTGAGGACTTACTGTACTACCTCTAATAGGAACCTCAGGCCGGAAATTTTGTAAGGTATCATGCTTAAGAGAGTTTTGCCAGAGGGCTAGGTGACCTCTGCACAAATGTTGGGGGTATCATATGTCTGGATGGAGATCAAGAGGACAAAATAGCCAGCAGTAAAATTCTCAGGACAAGAACTGGACACAGCCGCACATTTACTGTATTGAATTTTCTTTCCTTAGTTCCTGTGACACAATTTCTCCTCATTTTCTATCTCTTGATTTCTCACATTGTCTCACTATGTTCTTCTTTATCCACCCACTCCCTCCACGTGTTTACATCTTCAAGGTTTCAGTTCTCCTTATATTTCAGGAACTCCCCTGGCAGTATCATCCTCTCCCATGGCGCCAAATGTTACCCCTGTGTTTTATGACACATCCTATAGCTCCAGCCCATCCTATCTCTTTGGTTCGGTACTTAGACTCCCAATTGACTACAAGCAACCCTAAATTAGCTGTCTCATGGGGTCATGAAACATGAACCCTACATCTTCCCTCTAAAATCTTTGCAAATGGCCAGAAGTATATTAAAAACTTCTACCAAAAAATCCAAAGTTCTACTCCTAGATTTTTACTCCTATTCACTCCTAGAAATGAAAACATATGGACACACAAAAGAATTTGTAAATAAATGTTCATAGCAGCATTATTCATAATAGCCTAAAACTGGAAACAATACAAACGTTTATCAGCTGATAAACGGAGAAGCCAAATGTGCTATGTCCATACAATGAAATATTACTCAGCACTAAAAAGGGGAAAACTGTTACACACGACAGATCCGTCTCAAAATCATCATGCCAAGTGAAAAACTTAGAAACAAATGTTTACATACTGTGTGACTTCAGTTACATGAAATTTCTAGAAGAGGAAAAACTATATAGCAACAGAAAATAGATCTGTGGTTGCTGGAGCCAGGGATGGGGACAGGTTTTGGGTACAAATGGGCATGAGGAAATGTCTTGGACTGGTGGAAGTGTTCTAAGATTGGATTGGTGATGACAGCTACCCAATTCTATGAATTTAGTAAAATTCATTGAGCAGTACACTTAAAATGTGTGAATTTTATGGTATGTAAAGTATACACCAATAACGTTGTTTAAAAGGAAGTTGCAGAGTAATATGTAATGCACATAGCATAACTAAATCATTTTAAAAATAAACACAATGTAATATTTACATCTGTGTGAGCCCAGAAACAACTCTGGAAGGATACATACCATTTCATTACTGCTGATTATCTCAGGGGTAAAAGGTGAAATGAATTATATTCTTTACACATATTTAAATATGTTTAACAGTATAAATAACAGATATACTATGCTTTGAAATTTATTTTTTAAAATAACAGAGGAAACTAAAGATTTAAACAAAACAGAAGGGCAGCAAGAGACTCAGGTCTAGCAAGCAGCAGTAGACACTTATATATGGTAGAAAGAGTAATATGGGCCAGGCACTGTGGCTCACAACTGTAATCCTAGCACTTAGAGAGGCTGAGGCAGGAGGGCTGCTTGAGGCTAGAAGTTCAAGACCAGTTTGGGCAACACAGCAAGATCCTATCTCTACTTTTTAAAAGAGTAATAGAATCAATTGAAAAGGTGGACTGATCTGAAAACAACTCAATTGGCCACTCCCTTGAAAGTCAGAGAGAAATCCAAATGAACATGAGTAGAAGTAAAAAAGAAAAGAAGAAAAGTGCTATTCCCACTACTGCAAGAAAAGCAGAAGAAAGGAATATTTCTGTGTTAAGTAGCAAAGCTTTCTCGACTACTTGAAAAACCAAAAGCTGACAGAATTATATGGCCAACCAAAAATAAATAGATACAGTCAAAATAAGAATAATAGGAAGGGGGATTTGCCCTGCTACATATGCATTCATTCATGTTTTCAGTAAACATTTATTGAATACTCGTATATACCAGGCTCTGTTCTGGGCACAGACACTGTAACCGAATACAAGGGAAAACACAATCTCAGTTCTTGTGAAGCATATATTCTAGTGGAGAGGAATAGGCAATAAATGAAACTCAAGATGTGTGTGTGTGTGTGTGTGTGTGTGTGTGCATTACAAGTTTATAATATGGTATGTGAGTTGATGATAATAAATTGGAAAAAAATTAAAGAGGAATATGGAGTACCCAGGGGGAAGAGGTTTCTATTTTAAATGGGCGGTCGGGGAAAACCATACAATTGAGGTGACATTGTGCAGAGACTGGAAGAGAGGAGAGCCACGTGGATATCTACGGAAAAAGCAAAAGCAAAGGCCCTGGGACAGAAGTGTGATTGGCAAGTTCAAGAACAACAAGCAGACATGTGTGACCTCCTTACATTCAAACATACTTTAAACCTAAAGCAGTTAAAGGGGTGGGTTTTAGGGCAAGGATAAAATTAGAAAACGAGATACATAGCCCCGAAAAAGGCTTCAATATATGATAAAAGAAGCAACAATAAAGCCAGAATGACGCCACGTAAAGGGGCAAAGGGGAAAAAAAGGGAGAAAATAACTTCAAAATGTTAATGATGTTTATCAATAGAGTGGAATTATAGACAATTTTAGTTTTCTTCTGTACGTTTTCTGTATTTTGACTTTTCTAAAATTAGCACGTATTACTTTAAAATGTTTTAAGAGCAATGAATTAGTCTAAATGTATTCGTTAATATATTTAAGGAAAAAATTTTATTAAAATTACAGATTAAAGTTTTATGTTTTAAAATCTAAACATTATAAAACAAAGAAAACATAGGTAAAAGTTAAAGGACTTTTCAAGCTTTAAAGCAATAAAACAGACATATTCACCTGTATTAAATAATCAATCTTATACACATATAAAATACCAAAATGAAAAAACTACTTTTTAAGTATAAATTACTGCTTAATTATCTTATCCAAGTAACTATATTACAAAAGCATGACTTATTATCTATTGAGCTTATCCAAATATATAAGGAACCATTTAAAACCAGTAAGCAACAGATAAATAGGCAGACATGAATAAATAAGGAAATACAAATGGCTAACACATAGAAAATACTTAATTCAACTCATACTAATAACCAAAGAAATAAATACTAGAATAAACTACCACTTTTATCTGTGAGATTAACGAAGACTTACTTTTTAAAAATGCTAAGCCAGGCCCAGTGGCTCACACCTGGAATCTCAATATTTTGGGGGGCAAAGTCCAGAGGATCACTTACGGCCAGGAGCTCAAGATCAGCCTAGGCAACACAGGGAGACCCCAACTCTACACAAATTTTTAAAAATTAGCCAGGTGTGGTGGTGTGCTCCTGTAGTCCTAGCTATTCAGGAGGCTGAGGCAGGAGGATCATTCGCCCCCAGGAATTGAAGGCTGCAGTGAACTATGATCATGCCATTGCACTGCAGCCTGAGTGACAGAGCAAGGCCTGTCTCTAAAAAAATAAGTTATTAGTTAAAAATTTAAAAATAAAAATGCTAAAAATTGATGAAGGAGGATTAATATATACTCAGTCTATTCTAGGAGTATAAATTAGTATAACCTCATTGGAAAGAAATATGGCAGCATTTATCCAGAGTGTTACAAAAGGTTTGTATCTTTTGACAAGATAATCCCATTTTAGGAATCTATCCTAAAGAATAACCTCAAATAATAACAATGTACACTTATTTAGCGCTTACTACATGCCAGGCACTACTATATCTAATGTATTAACATGCAATAACATTGAGAAATGTGAGTAATATATGTATATTAACTCATGTAATCCTTACAACAACCCTGAGGTAGGTAAGTATACTATTCTCTCTAGTTGGAGATACAGCAACTGCAGCACAGTTTCAATTGTTGCCCAAGGTTCCAAAACCAGTTAGTGATGAAACTAAAAAAGCAAGACTCAAACCCAGGCAGTCTGACTCCAGGTCGTATGTGCTTAACCACTCTGCTGCACTGCCTCTCAGGATAAACAGAAATACAAAGATTTTTGCCTCAGTAATACTGATGATAGGAATTTCCATAAGAAAAGCCAAATATTCTACAATAGGGGAAATGATTAAGCAAAAGACAGTGTAGATAACATAGTATACTTTTTTAAAATACAGTTTTTAAATTATAGGTTATTATTTAGGTTATTATAGACTCCAAGAAACTTTATTAAGAAAATTAAAATGACATGGTGTATTGAAAATGCAAATAATATGGTGTGGTTTTAAAAACATTTATATTGTACTTCCTCTAGTCTAAAGCACTATCAATTGTAAGAGTAAGACATGTCATTATTTTACGTTATAAAGAAAGAGAACAAATCCCAATTTCAGATATATTAAAATGTGAACTCAATGGATCTCAGATTTTAGTTCCAACTAGGAGGTATTCTTTCTCTGAAGATAATTTTTGATCTGAGTTTCCAAATATGAAACTCAATGCAGTGTGGCTATTCTTTTAGGCCTGAATGTTTATACAAAGTCCTTTCTCCATTGTGGCAACCTTATTGATCCATTAGCCCAAATATGAGTCAACGATCCTTCATATCAAGGAGCCCTTGCTATCTATTTTGGATAGAAGAGGAGAAATTATTACTAACAATTACATATGCCAGACCAGAAGCCCATCACTCCCACTGGAAGGGAACTTTATAGCAGAGGAACTTGGGAATTCTTCAAAGGCGTAAAATATTAAAAAGACAACAGGTTTAAGAGGTGGCTTGAAAGAACATGGTTGAGTGAATACTATGAAGTAAGGAAAGCCATTTGGAATATCACTGATTATTTAGGGAAGATTATACAGAGGGACAGAGAAACACTGGGAAATAGAAGGAGCACTGTGAAGGTGGAACTGGCATGGAGCCAAGGCTATGAGACTGTTGTGAAGCACAGAGGCAGAGGGAAGCTCATGATGGTGAGACTGTTACAGGTATCATATCGTTGTCTATATTGGTGAAAGAGCAAAATAGTGCATGCTTTCCTAGCGAGTCGGATTCTAATGGTTTAGCTCTGGGCACAGACTAGCAGCTAACAGACACTAGAGTAAAGAGAGAAAATGTTGTCATCAATGTCATCATTCCATCTGCATTCCCACAAAATATCTTCCACCAAGGAGACTTTTTTTTTAATTGAGGGGCAATGGGACAGTTAGCTACGTTTATCATTCTAATTACTGCAATGCTACGATTCATTAATTAAATCAGTGGTATGACCAAGCATCTACTCCAGGCCTACTCAAAATGAAATGTACCCTTCCAGTATACAGCTTAAGTACAGACATTTACACAGGTTCACAATCTCCTCTCCAGCCTCGTGGGACCAGATGTATGCATGGACAGTATATTACATGGCACCTCCAGGGGACTCTGAGTCAGATAAAGAGACTATAACCTCAGCATGGGTCAGACCAGGTTTTACAGCCAAATGACCCTCAGGACTGGTCAGGATTTTGGAATTTTGGCTAAGGCACTGTGGACTCAGGTTAAAACCCTTTTACCTCTAACCCATCTATTTTACTGCTTTATTTTCAATGTATGAATCCTAAATGTCTGTATACATCCTAATTAATAACATTTCTAATACTCAATCAATATTTATGGAACTCCCATTACATAACTGGGCATTATTCTAGGCATCATTCTACACATGGAGTGATCAGTAGTAGACAAAACCAAACCACTGCCTTCAGGGAGCTTTCGATGACTCCCCTTGGGCAACAAGAAAATTCATAAATGAGCTATAAATAATTAAAGAGTTTAGTGTTTCATTCCTAAATCTAGTCATGGCTGCCAAAAAGACCAGTGACCACACCATATAACACAGCTACTTATATTTTATCATATCAATGTCAAATACAGGAAATTCATAATCAGGCTTTCCATACAGCTTTTTTTGTGCTATTCTTTTAGTTAACATTTAGAATACATAGGATATATGTACTCATATCCCCATTTCCCGCCCTAAAACTGCTTATTAAAACTGCCACCCCAGCTGGGCACGGTGGCTCACACCAGTAATCCCAGCACTTTGGGAGGCCAAGGCCAGTGGGTTGCCTGAGCCCAGGAGTTTAAGACCAGCTTGAGCAACATGGCATCCCAGCTACTTGGGAGGCTTTGGGAGAATTGCTTGAACCCGGGAGGTAGAGGTTGCAGTGAGCCGAGATCGCACCACTGCACTCCCGCCTGGGCAACAGAGGGAGACACTGTCTCAAAAAAAAAAAAAGTGTTCTGCATCCTTAATGTTTTGTCTGTTTTAAACAGAGTTTCTGCTACAAGTGGATTAAAATCTTTTCATTATGATTTTGGACTTTAAAATTTTTGCTTATAATTCTGTTTTTGCTTATATAATCCAGTTATATCTTAAATAATTACTTAGGATCCTTTCTTATCCCTATTAATGCTTTTTGCCTTACAGTTTGATATTAATATACCTGCATCTGATTTCTACATTTTTTTTAGTAACATCTCTTAATAAGCAGAAGTTGGGTTCCACCCAACCTAACGTCCTTAAATGAGCTTAATCTATATATATTTATTGTGATCACTGATGTATTTACACAATTTTATCTTCTTTTGTATTTCCTAAACACCTTCCCCACTTTTTTCTCCATTCATTCCTCCCATTGGATGAGCACATTTTCTCTATTCTTCTTTTTTCCTTTCTTCTCTTTACTGGCTCTAAATTTCTGAATTGTATGTCTTCTCTTAATAATGACTCTTACAATTTATTATTATTGAGAGTCTGGCTGTGTTGCTCAGGCTGGAGCGTAGTGGTGTGATCTTGGCTCACTGCAACCTCCACCTCCCAGATTCAAGCCATTCTCATGCCTCATTCTCAGCCTCCTGTGTAGCTGGGATTACAGGCGTGTACCACCATGCCCAGCTAACATTTTGTATTGTTATTAGAGACGGGATTTTGCTATGAGACGGGATATTAGAGACAGGATTTTGCTGCTCTCGAACTACTGGCCTCACGTGATCCACCTGCCTCAGCCTCCCAAAATGTTGGGATCACAGGTGTGAGCCATCGTGCCCAGCCTCTGTTTTATTGTTTTACCTGAACATTTTCCAACTAAGTTTTTCAGTTTTCCTATTCTCCTGACCATGAAAACCCTTTAGCATGCTAACCCTTTAGTTGCATGCATGCAACCCTTTATCATGACCTATAATCTATTCATTGGTCATGCTTCCTATCTTGTCATTGTATCTTAGTATTGTATCAGCTATTTATTGCCACAGTAATGCTGCATAACAAAGAACCACACACACACAATCAGCAGCTTGTGTAACAATAAACATTTATTTAGCTTAAGAGTTTGCACAGCCCAGCTGATCTCTGCTAGACTTGCTTATGCTTCTGCAGTCAGCAGACTGGTTGGCTAGGTGACTACTGATTTTGGTTAGGGGTTAGCTGGTGTTGATTGTGCCAGTTCAGCTTTGCCCCATGTGTCTCTCACATTCCTCCAGCAGGTTAGCCTGGGCATTTCCATGGCAAGGGCAGAGGTACAAGAGTGGAAGCAGAACTCCGCGAGGGCTTTTACAAACTTCCCTGAGTCAACAACTAACATCACCTTGGTCAAAGCAAGTCACATGGCCAAATAGAATCAAGGGGCAGGAAAGTAAGTCCCACTCCTGAGACAAACATATTTTAAAATCTGTCTTGACTTTTCTATAAAAGGGGGGCATGGACTTAGAGGGCTAAAAAATGAGGTCATTAATGGAACCAACGTATCACACTTAACTGTACCCTTTCTCACACCCAAAAAAGTAATGTTTCCTCTCCATAATTATTTTAGTTTGACAAATTCTATATAGTCTCTATTCTTGTTTACATCCTACACCTTTCTACTGGATTATTTTCTTTTGCTCCAGTACATCTTCTTTGGATGATGAACTCTCTTGGTCTTTGCAAGCCTGAAAATGTTCATTTTGCCCTCACTTTAGGATTATATAGCTTGGTGCAAAAGTTATTGTGCTTTTTGCCATTACTTTCGTGGCAAAAGCTGCAATTACTTTTGCACCAACTTAATAGTTTAGCTGGGTGTAACATTTAGACTGATTTATTTTCCCTCAGTATTTAACTCTATCTTTCGATTATTGCAGAGAATTCTGTCTAAATTTTCTTTTTAGTGTGTGCCTTTTCTTTCAGGTTGAGATTTTTAACAGCAATGTAATGTGTCTGAATATGGACGGGATTCATTTTTCTTAACTCTCGTTGTAACTTGGTTAAGTTACAATCTGCATATTCACACACTCAGTTGTGGAAAACTGTGAGCTTTCATTGTTTTATATGTTACTATTATTATTATATTATTTTTACCAATGCTTCCATTTCCTTTTGCTGAAGCTCCCATATTAAAACTCTGCACTCACGTCTTAATTTTTCCTTCATATATATCAATTTTAAAAATCTTGTTTCTTGGTGCTCTGGTATGGGGCAATTTCTCACACCTTCGTTTCACAGATTTTCTTAACTGTGTACAGCCTATAGTTTATGCCAATTGAACTGGTCCAATTACTACATTTTTTCACTTAAAAGTTTTTTTTTTTTTTTTTAAGAGGCAAGGTCTTGCTTTATCACCCAGGCTGTTCTGCAGTGGTGTGATCATAGATCACTGCAGCTTCAACCTGCTGTGTTCAAGTGATCCTCCGGCCCCAGTCTCTGGAGTAGCTGGGACTCCAGGTTCAACACCCAGCTAATTAAAAACAACTTTTTTTTTGTAAGTAGAGACAAGGTCTCACTATGTTGCATGCAATACGATTTCCAAATGGTTTTTACACGTTCCTGTTATTTCACTTGTTTTTGTTTTATAATATCTGAAAATCTATGTGGATGGATGGGTTCTCTCTTTAAACATTCCAAAATACATTATTTTAAAATCTGTCAGACTTTTAAATAAAATGAATGTTATGTGGTGTGAACGCAAGGTTCCAAGTTAGTTTGTTAACATATTTTGAAAGTTTGGTTCATGGGCTTATTTAAAACCAGAGGTTCATTTTTCTCTCTCTTCCCCACCCTTCCTGCTTCCTTCTGTGCATCCGTTTGTCTCCCAGATCCTAAACCAAGTCTAGAACCAAAACTTTGAGAAAATTTCTTCCTATTCTCCTAATGATTCTAGAAACTACTTAAAATCCAATACTAACCTTCAAAATAGTTTGGCTCAGTTCTAGATCGAGAGGCTAAATACCTATCTTCTAGCATCATTATGTCCAGCTTCCTCCAAACAAGGCCCTAGGTGGTGGATGGCAAGAAGCGGGCTTTTGTTAGTTTTCTTTTATAAATAGGTGGGAATGTGGGAGAGTCACATTCTAGCCTCTGCCTTAAAGCAGCAAACCTGGCTCCATTATCTTATTGTATTATTATATTACCTTATATTATTATTATGTATAGTATTTTTCGGCTCAGTTACTCCACAGGAACCAATTTCTCAAGTATCACTATAAACTTTTACACTCAGAACCTAGGAGGCTCATGGTTTCTGCCTTCCCCTGTTACATTTCTATTCCACTTTTGGTCCACAGAGATGCTTACCTTGTTTGAAACTGCCTCTCTGTAGTTTAATTCTTCCTTGGTTGGTTTCTATTAGTAGTAGCAGTATTATGTGTATGGAGGGTTACATCAAAGTATGATATAATGCCTTCTCAATCAGAAGTCTTTATATGGAATATTCAAATAAACACATACACCAAAACTACACACACTTTGACCTTGAATGACTGACATTTGAAATAAAGAATTTATTAAGTAAAAATGTAAGATACACATTTTTAGTGATACTAATGACTAAACATGAACTGTTGATATCTTCCAATAGATTGTTGCAAATTATGGTTCAAAGCCACTTAATCACCAGAACATTCAGGTAGAATTTTATTTCACAGAACCAAAAACAGTTAAGTGCCACTGATTTGCAGCTTGGAATTCAATTCCTTCTTATAAAGCTCCAGTTATAACTTATCAAAAATCAAAATGCTTTTTGGGGGGTGTGGAGGATGAATGACTTTCAGTCTAGCCTGAGAGTTGTGAATTAAAAAAAAAATGCTATGTTTATTTAGAGAGTATTATCCTTTGGAGCCACCGTTTGCACTAATGCATTTTACATTAGCGTGTCGCATCAGGAAATCCTGACTTTTTGGTGCCAAGGGGGTAATTAATATCAGTTCATGTTTTCAAAATGGTTGTGTTTATGTGGGAATGAGGACTGAACACTAACATGTAGAGCTTGAAGTATGAAAGCTTGCTGTGAAGCAAGATCTTGGGAAAGAATGGAATACTGAAATTAATGAACAGGAATCAGGATTTCTTTGGCTAGAATATTAGTGCTAAAAAGAAAGCCAAACTACACTTCCTTGCTCTTAATTTTCTAAGCATTAACAGACAAAATTCCCTAGTATAGCCATATTGATAGAAAAGAAGGTAAAATCCTTGAGAGCTACATGCAATATTTTGGTCTACTGATATCAGGAGTCCTGATAAGTATCATTTCTAAATATCATTCCATAGCTAATATAGTTACAGCTTCTGTAGACATAAAACTCTACATTTGAGCTAAGCTGAATAAGACCTACTATTAGAGTAAAATCAAAACACTTTTGGTGCATGGTTTTATCTTCAAAGAAAAGATGGCAAAGAAACTAGAATCAAAGTACACATACTATAGAGTGAAAGTCAGAAAACTAAGGAAGCAGCAAGAAAGCAGAGAAAAAAATTCAAAGAATCAATTAAAGTGATAGAAGTCAAAACAAAGTTAAAATCTTCAGAGATTTTATGAGGTACTACTTATAAAATTCTCAAAATAAGTACATAGAAAACATGATATTTATAAAATATATAATTATACAGATGCCACAGGAAGATCAATATTAAGTATATTTTTACCAATACTTTTCAAATTAACCAAATTAATTGTTATTAAAGGTGGCATTCCCATTCATTCAACTGATGGAAAGCAGAGAGTGATCTTAGACAAAATGCTACATAATTTTGGCCTACTTCACTAGTCATGAACATGAATGGAATGATTATAACATATGCTAAGCACACAATACACTCGTCATTCCTAAAAATTGATTCCATTCAGAACGTATCATAGAGTAATATGAACTGGCCACTACTGCATCACCCTACATCAGAGTACAGGATTTGCTCCTATCACAAAGGGCTTAATAACATAGAAGTGTTATTTCTCTCATGTCAAAGTCCAAGTTGGTAGGCGGGAGAGGAGAAGGCTTCATGACAACCATTTTCAGAGGACTTTTGATTCTATCTACCTACACTCATTCTCTGGAGTATCTTTCGATCTGTAAAGCCAAAGCTCCCTACCAATAGGTCACATTCCAACCCATTGGAAAAAAAGAAAAGAAAAATGAAAGCACCGTTTTAAGAATGTGGTCTAGAAGCTGTACACATTACAACTCATAGCCTCTTGGATTGAACTTAAAGTCATATGACCACACCAAGCTCCAAAGGAGGATGTTAAATATTTGTCTCTAGGCAGGCAGCCATGCACCCACTCAAAACAAGGGGTATGTTTTAAAATTAATAATGGAGGAAAATCATTATTCCTAGGAGAGACCAAAAATGATAACAACCTTTCAGAACATTCAGGATTTCTTATTCATCTATTTTAATATTAAATAATATTTTAATACACTATATCATGAGAAACCCTCTCAGGATATCACAGTTCAAAATTATAACATAAATGCATCAACTCACATATCTAAGTTTCTTTTTTGTTTTTTGAGAAGGAGTTTCACTCTTGTTGCCCAGGCTGGAGGGCAATGGCGTCATCTCAGCTCACTGCAACCTCCGCCCTCCCAGGTTCAAGCGATTCTCCTGCCTCCTGAGTAGCTGGGATTAAAGGCATGCACCACCACTACCGCTAATTTTGTATTTTTAGTAGAGATGGGGTTTCTCCATATTGGTCAGGCTGGTCTTGAACTCCCGACCTCAGGTGATCCGCCTGCCCCAGTCTCCCAAAGTGCTGGGATTACAGGCGTGAGCCACCACGCCTGGCTCTAAGTTCTTAAACTATGGATCTCTATCAGGAAAAGACAAAATAAAAAATATATACACATTTACCCATATATCTAACATATCTGCATATATAATACACATATACACACATATATGTACATATATACATATATGTGTATATATATGTAAAACAATCTCCCATTCTCAAGTTTATAAAATTGGGCAATAAATTACACATTGTCACCCTAATTATAGGTCTTTATTAATAAAAATTATATTGCATTGTCTATTTCTGAGACTTCAATTTGTAAACAATAAAACAAGGTTTTCTACTGATTTCTTAGTTTTTTTTTGTTAGTAATCAAACAGAGATATTTTGGGGCAGCTAAAAAGATAGTCTATTAGCAAGGTACAAAAAAATTAAAGAGCTTTTAAACATCAGCAAGCAAAAATCTCTAAAAGGTTGTAATCATTCTTTATAAAAACACACTTCAATAATTTTCTTACTATTAAGAAGCTAGGGGCTGGGCATAGTGGCTCATGCCTGTGATCAATCCCAGGACTTTGGAACGCTGAGGTGGGTGCATAACTTGAGGCCAGAGTCCGTGACCAGCCTGGCCAATATGGCGAAACCATGTCTCTACTAAAAACACAAAAAAACTGAGCCAGGCATGGTGGCACACTCCTGTAATCCCAGCTACTTAAGAGGCTGAGGCACCACAATCCCTTGAACCTGAGGGGCGGAGGCTGCGGAGAGCCAAGATGGCGCCACTGCACTGCAGCCTGGGAAACAAAGCAAGACTCTATCTTTACCAAAAACAAACAACAACAAAAAAGCTAGTGATTATGTATAACTTTGCAGATAACTTTTATCAAATAAAAAAACACTGTGTTACGGAAAAACAACTCACAAGTTTATGCCAATTAAATTAGATAGTTAAATGGAATTAACTAGTCCTTGAAATGGAATACATAAAACATAAATACATAGCTTTAACTATAATTAATTTTTTAAATTAAAGGAACAGAGTGGCTTCTCAAATCATTGGAAGAAAAATGATGCTTAAGCAACTAGTTATCCATAAGAAAAAAATTAATGTCCTAAATTATACCAGGTACAATAAGTTTCAGAAAAATGGAAGCAAATATGCGGAATATTTTTTACAAATTTGACAGCTGGAGGAAGTCATAAGCCAAACTTTTGACTAAATAAAATCTTAAAGCTTTAATACAGTGAAAGACATCATAAGTTACAAAATAATGGACAGAAGAGACCTGCAACATATAGAAGAGAAAAAGGATTAACTGTGCAGGGACATATGTAATTTTACATGTGTGTGCACACACCTGTGTGTGTCTGTGTATAATTTCCTCTCTCTTACACAACAAACATCCCAACAGAAAAATAGACAAAGAACATTAAAAGGCATTTTATAGCCCCCCCAAAAAAAAGTGTAATAGGCATTTAAAATGATGCTCAACTTACAAATAAATGCAATTCAAATAAAATCCAGAGATAACATTTTAAAAAACTGATGAGAATTGCAAAAATTAGTAAGACTAATGAACTGGTGCTGCCAATGGTATACTTTTTATGTTGATACTTTTTTCAACATCCATAGCCTTACACCTAAGATATTAAAAATTTACTATATAGAAATACCCCAACAGCACACACACAAAAAAACCCCCAAAAACCTCTGCAATATAGCTTATAAAAGCTTTGTTTCTGCAACAGTAAAAAATTAAGAGGCAACAAGGGAACTGGGAGCATTCAAGATATTTCTAAGTTAAAAAGAAAATAAAGTTGCAAAATAATATGCAGTATAATTCCATTTTTGTTTTAAAAAACAACATATACATTGGCTTATTACGTAAAATTAAATTGGAAGAAAAGTACCAAATTTTTAATAACTGTGACTTTCAATGGATGAAATTATGAAGAATGTTCACTCTATGTATAATGTATGTCTGTTAATATTTTATTTAACATGAATGACTTCTTAAAATGAAAGAAAAGGCAATGACATACGTACAAATTCTGAAGTGGTTTCTAATTCAATGTTAACATTGAAAATACAGAATTTAGGAGTAAGAATCTTCAAGTACTTATTTTTTAGATATCTTTACTGGAATTATCTAAGAGATTAAATAACAGTGTTTGCTTCTATTTGGGGATTAGTGTATGAACAATCAGAAGTTTGGCCATGAGTTGCTAAGTATATAAACTGGGTTACCATTACATGGGGGCCCATAGCACCATACTCTACACTTGGGTGTATGTTTAAAAATTCCATTACAAAATTTTAAGACAAAACCAAAACAATGTGCCACCTGAATAATGCTACAGAATAATAACATACTCCCAAATAACAGAACTAGCACACTTAGCATATTTTGAAATGTTTATTAATAGTCACCCCACTCTTTTCTTAGTAATACTTTGTTTCTGGAATTTTACGGGATAGTATATTACTTTGAAAAAATGCAAACTTTAGTTGTAGAATATATAGTCTGTACAGAAATGTCGAATCTAGTAGACAGCTACTGGTAAAGTTATTCCTCTTACTAGGTATCAGAGGAGTAAGGTAATTTTTGTCACCACCAATTAAAAACTTTTACGAAATAGGACTGTTATAAAACAATTAAACCTTGCAAATGCACTAGTCTCCAGGAAGAAAGTCCTGGAGGAAACTCTGCTTATTAAAATTGCAATTTTAGTTTCCATTAAAAGGAGAATAAGACAACAGAAGATGGGTTGGCAAGACAAATTATTTCTTAATGTCAGCTGAGCTTATTTCAAATGAGGTAACGTATCTACACCAGGTTGGGTTCAGTACAATTCTGACTCCTCAACTCATTTATCTAATTCAGTCATCTTGATTATAGCCTCATGGACTTCATTTTCAGAGAAAGAATTCTGTAACAAACAGCCTACACAACATGCTGATTACTGAACAGTTAATTCTAATTAACTTGGGTATGGCAAGAGAATTTTGATAAAGTCCTAGAATACAAATATAGTCTGCTTATACTGGACTAACTTATATAAAAACCCACAGCATAGTCTCCAGACAAAACAAGAGAGTCAAAGAGATCTAATTTAAAGAAACAAATGAGAAAATTAAAATCACAAATAATTTATTCTTCCGTTAGAGTTGATACAGTTTTAAATAGCAACAAAGTACACAGTGGTGGAAAATTGGCACAGAACCTACAAGCATTTCAATCACAATAAGGCTGTCCATGCTTTATCTGTTCAAACTTGATGTCCATTTTCTACTGACCAAGTTGAAAGAAAAAACCTATTCTGGCCAGGCACGGTGGCTCACGCCTGTAACCCCAGCACTTTGGAAGGCCGAGGTGGGCGGATCACCGGAGGTCAGGAGTTCAAGACCAGCCTGGCTGACATGGCAAAACCTCGTCTCTACTAAAAGTACAAAAATTAGCCAGGTGTGGTGGCGGGTGCCTGTAATCCCACCTACTCAGGAGGCTGAGGCAGGAGTACTGCTTGAACCTAGGAGGTGGAGGTTGCAGTGAGCTGAGATTGCACCACTGCACTCCAGCCTGGGCAACAAGAGCGAGACTCCATCTCAAACACACACACACACACACACACACACACACACACACACACACACCTATTCTGACCTTGAAACACACAAACACACACACTCTTTCTCTCTCATACACACACACAGACCCACTGAAATTCCTCCTTTTGATTACAGTATGTTGAGAACAGTATGTTCTGTTTATTCAAATTTATGGCACCCCTTCTGTTTTGTTTCCAGTTAGAAGCGGGAAAAACCAATTCAATTATAAAGAATACATCTTATTCCCTGGGCATAGGCAACTGTGATGAAAATAGCAACTTACCTTTGGGCTAGATGTTTTCAGATTATGCTTAAATAACCGTGGTTAGACATTTTTCAATGCATGCTTTCCTGCCCCACCAATCTCCCTGAATTTAGCTAAAATAATCAGGCAAAGGACAGTCTCAAATAATGATTAAAATACGCCATGCTAATAAACAAGGTTATCTAGAATGCAACCTCTGTACTTTAAAAACAGATAGAATAAACCTCATCAATAAGCATTTTCCTAAATATCTCTTTGTGTTATATTAACCAACATAGAAAAGGGAAAAACATAAAAGTGTCCCTTTATAAATGATATTATTTCCAAATAAGAAAGTTGAAACAAAGGTTTGTAAAGTCTCCTATTCTGTTCAATAACCAATTATCCCTCAATGTTACAAAATAAAATTACTGGATCAATGTTGACTCTTCTTTGATATCATTTATAAAATGTTTTGATATTACTAAGTTCCCTGATAACTCAAACAAGGTAAAATTAACACTTTCATTTTCAGTTATTGCTATTTTAGAAGAGGATTACCACTTTCATTTACATGAAACTGTTTTACCAAAGCCTCCTCAGATCCAACATAAAGTAATTCTTATTGCTTCACATTTTAAAACAGTATTATAAATGATCTTTATAAAAGGTTTAATCCACAAAACTGGAAGGCTTTTAAAAATGTCTTTTTACTCAAAACTGTATCACAGTGCCCTTGATTATCTAATAGATAAAAGGGATTTGAATTTCCTCTACAAGAACAGAACAGTGGACATATGGTGTGCTTTGTCTTCCCCTCACCTTTATCTTTATAGCACATCATTTTGAGACCAAAACAATCAAGCATCTACCATGCTCCAGTCCACATCAACTGAGGATTTCTGATTCTGTCCAGTGCGTAGTGTACCGCCTTGCATATTCACCACATGAAATAAACATAATATACAAAATATTGCTGCTGTAAAAAGTGTACATTTCCCTCTTCCCCTTACAAAAAAATCTGTGGAAAAGTATTAAATTCCCTTACCCTTCATAAACATACAAAGCTGTTCACACCTTTCAGTCTGTAACAGTCCATTTGAAACACAGTTCCAAAATCATTACAAATTGGTTATGTCATTGCATTTTCTGTCCAATGTTGCCATCTAGAGTAGAAATGTGAAATCAAGAGTATTTTTGAGCTACTAAAGCCTTTTATAACTAAACCACAAAGGCTGCTTACTGATGAAACAGCCACTTATCCACAAGGTTTTTCCAAAAACTAGATGGAATGGAAGGATCTCTTCACAGGGAGGTGTCCACAGTGCTGAGGTGACAATATGGCTGCTAATAGATACTGGCTATTGGAATGTAAGTACTTTTTCACTGCTGGTAATTTCCATACTGTCCCTAAAAGATAAATTTAAAAATATAATTAGATAATAGTTACAAACGAATCATTTCTAACATTGTAATACCACAAAAAAGCGGCTGTACCTACAATAAACAATTTTTTTTATATCTTTAGGTACACCGTATCACCCTGTAATTTCTTCTGATATTATATTCAATTACAAATGAATTTCATAGTCCAAAATATGCTAGGGATTAGCAAATGAGCCTAGAGTAATACTTGCCAGGGTGGGAACTTAAATGTTTAGTGAATTTTGTTGAATGAATTGAGCAGGTATTGAGTGAGAAGTTCTAGTTCTAAACTCTGATGTAATATATATGGAATGGAATATATATGTATGAATATATATGGAATGTAATATACATATATGAAAATGGAAAGGTATGTGGGAGGTAAAAGGTGTAATATATATGGAATGGAATATATATGTATGAATATATATGGAATGTAATATACATATATGAAAATGGAAAGGTATGTGGGAGGTAAAAGGTAAAGAACCTTCTATCCATACTAACATATTTGAGCCTTTCCTTGAGGTCAACAAAGTATCAGTAGAGGTATTTAGACAGGCCACAGGGACATAAAATAGAGGAAAGTTGGTTTTTTTGTGTTGCCTGTTTTGTTTTTTTAATAAGGTAGATTTGACCCTCAGGATGACAGGATGAGACAGAAAGGGAATATAGATAAAAAGGACACGATGAAGTAGCACAATTCTGTCAGTGGGGGTGAACAATGTCCAGTATACATCTGTTCAGGTTAACTTTTAGAGAAGAGAAGCAACATCTTTTCCTTTAAAACAGAAGAACGGTAGAAAAAAAGGACATACTATGAAATATGTATTTTATTAAAAATTTCTTAAATGTGTTTAAAATAAATATTCATAAAAGCACTAATTTTCAAAAAGCATGACTCACTGGAAGCATATAATTAGTTAACTGTTTCCTTTGGCTAAACAACTCCCTCTCCAAGTCGTAATAATGTAACTCGAAAACATTCTAGACTTGAAATACTTCTCTACCATAAGAAACAGTACCCTAAAAATCTACATTTCCACAGAAGTAAATACACATGATAATGTGCTGAATGTCACCACAGATATGATGGAATAATGAATTAAACAGAAATAGGGATTTTTTTGGGCCGGGCATGGTGGCTCACACCTGTAATCCCAGCACACTGGGAGGCCAAGGCAGGTGAATCACTTGGGGTCACAAGTCCAAGACCAGCCTGACTAACATGATGAAACTAAAAATACAAACTAAGAAGACATAAAATACGTCTTTACTAAAAATACAAAAATTAGCTGGGCGTGGTGGTGCACATCTGCAATCCTAGCTACTTGGGAGGCTGAGGCAAGAGAACTGCATGAACCCAGAAGGCGGAGGTTGTACCACTGCACTCCAGCTTAAGCAACAAAGTGACTCCATCTCAAAAAAAAAAAAAAAAAAAAAAAGAAAAAAAGAGAGATTAAGGATTTTACACTAGTGTGTTTTACATAGTTATATTCAGTTAAAGTCAATGATCATCTTCAAGGATTTATGGATAAAATGATATCATGTCTAAGATTTGCTCTAAAATACTCTGAAAAAAATAGTGTAGAGGGGCAGATAAAACAACATTGGCAAAATGTTGATAAACTGATGAAGTTGGGTGATGGGTACACAGAGGTTCACTATACTACTCTCTTTATTGTATGTGTGTAAAAAAAAACATAATAAAAGGTTTAAAATAAGAAACTTATTGCTTAGCATACTGGAGCTTATTGAATAAGCTTATTGAATTGTTAGATTGTCTAAACATTAAATCTGAGTTTAAGTTCCAATTCTATTGCTAACTTCCTATTTGAGTCTAAAAAAAGCTCTGTTAGACTCAGTTTCTTCACTGAGCAGTGGGAGAGCAACATATACATCTCTGGATCACAATTTCCCTTCTGTTAATGGCTACATTAATTCCTGTACCTCATTTGTTTGTTATGATGCTTAAATAAGAGAGGACATGAGAAAGGGCTTTTTAGAATTATAAATCAGTGACTCTCAGTGCTGGAGGGAAATACTCCCCTAGTCAATGTGTAAAATGAGATGCTAATGATGAAAGTGAGTTGCAAATATAAATGATGTGAAAGCAGAAGAGAGGTTAAGAACCACTGTACCATAGTTTATAAGCTATAATTTATCAACTATATTATGAACTACTTGAAGAAAGAGATCAGGTCAATAATGTATACCAAATAAATTATATCCAAGCAACTATGAACACTTATGGAACAAATACTCATCATCATCATCATAAATATGGAAAACAAGACTCAGAAATTAAGTATAATTACAAAATACGTAAGTTCTCTAAGTCTTAGCAAACTTGGGAGAGTTCAGACAGGAAAACGTTAACACAGCCTAAATTAATTAGAAAAATATTCCCAAGAATGTGGGAGCCTTGAGAAAATAGTATGATCTGAATAGCAGAAAAAAGAAAAGAAAAGGGGGCAATTCAAATAGAAGCAACAGCTGAAACAAAGGCACAGAGGATAAAGTATAGAATACTTAGGGAAATGTGAAGAAAGAATATGCAATAATGAGGAGTAGAGGCTAATAATATACCCCGATAATAATACCTTAGTATGTGTCACACATTGTAGTAAGTGCTTTGTGTCCGTCTATAATCTATATAGTTAAGTATTATCTCCATTTTATAGATGAAGAAATGGAGGCACTGAGAGTGTATGTAACTTGGCCCATACTTGATCACAATGCTAGGACCAAACAAAATCACAATCATGCCTAAAAAGGTAAGCTGTGTATCTGTAACCATTAACAAATTCCAAGGTGGCATTAAGGATTACAAGTATGGGTTTTAGAGCCAGAAACCAATTTCTAGTTCTAACGTCACCACTTAACAGCTTCTTATCCTCGGGTAAGTTGCTTAACCTCCCTTGAGTTTCAATTTTATCATCTCACAAGGGTAACTATAATCTCTATTTTAAAAAGTTATTCAAGAAGAAAAACATGAAAATGCTCTGTGAACTACTCAAGTACTCATTAACAGTATGGGTGGCAGTGTGGTATAAAGTGAATAGAGCATGGGCTTTCAGCACTCAGCAGTAGTCATGCAGCTTCACCACTCCTCAGTTGTGTCATGTTGAGTAAATCACTTGAACACTCTAAGCCTCACCTTCTCTCTCTTTGCTTCTTCAATTTTTTAAAAAATTCCTCTGACTACAGTATAATTTTAGTGGGAAAGAAGATAGTATGGAAGATCCTGCTGCGATGAAGATGGGAGATGAACACGGTCTAAACTAAGATAAGGGAGTAGGTTAGAGAGAAATGGATGGATTCAAAAGCTTTTCGAAAAGAAGATCAATAACATTTGTCATTTATCAGACAAGGGAGGAAAAGAACGGATACTTAAATATCAAATAGGCACTTGGCATTCTAGTTTGGTGATATATTCCTCTCTTTGATATAGAATACAGAAAAGTTTTGTCAGAAAAAAATACAAATTTATTTTGTTTCTGCTGAATTAATGCCTATGTTACATCTAAGCAGAGCTGTCGAGTAGGCATCTGATTTCCAGAAGAGAGATCCAGACTATAAATAGAGATTTGGGAGTCAACAGCACGGTGAACTGAGACCTTGTGAATAAATGAGAATGCCTAGGGAGAGTATATTGAATGAGAAGAGTCCCTAAGGTAGAAACCTGAGCAATACCAACATCTTTACATTTCTTTCCCTCATTCTATTTATCAAATCAGTTTAAAATCTTAACATTATTCCTTCACAATACATTTTAGGGGTTTCCTCTTATCTCTGGTCTTGTGATCATGCATTCAAATCTAGAAAGTAATGGCCTTATTTACTCAGTTGTTTATACTTTATTCACCAATATTTATTGATTATGTGCTGTGCTCTACTAGGTGACAGAGACTCAACAGTAGTAAAAACAGACAAAGCGATGCTTTTAAAGAGGTTACATTCTAGGGAAAGAATATGACAATAAACAGTAACAATCTGTCAAATGAAGAGAAATGCTGAAAAATTAATGCACATTTCTATTCAAGATGGATTTATTTGGCAGCCTGAAACAATATTTAAAAAAAAAAAAAAACTACACAAAGCCTATGATAATTATATTCAGGACACACAGGACACAGCCAACAAAGGACAATGATCCCTGAGACATAGTAAACAAACGAGGCCAGCCCTCTGATCACCACAGCTAACTGCCTTGAGAGTTTCCAGTCTGCATTACATGAAGGGGAACTGAGGCTAAGTCTGCCAGATGTTCTGACTTAAGGAGATAAGGCTTAGAGTCTGGAGAGAAAAAGGTAGCTAGAGTTTACAGGACAGAGTACCCTAGAAGAAAGATCTGCCTAAAGAGACAACTGTGGAGATCTGCAGAGGAACCCTCTTCCTATTCAGCATAGTACAGATACGCAAATGTGTGAGGAAAATACCCAAGGCTGAGGCAAAAAACACCCAAAAGGATTAGGGGAAACAATACTTGTTTGTCACGTAGGAACAGAAACAGTGCTCATTCCCACCTGCCAGAGTAAAAAGCCTTACAATCGAAAGGGCATTGGGCAAAATACCCAAAAGGCTCTTACCTTACCAGTGATGAATACTTAGCCCAGGACTAAACACTGCTCTTTGTCCTGCCTAAAATATCTTAAAAGCAATTTCAGAAAGTTCAAATTGTTTGTAACTTATTAAACTGAATCCCAAAGCAAAACTTAAGAATACTTCTAGGCATACAAATATCTTCATAACCCAACAACATAAAATTCACAATGTCTGGAATCCAATCAAAGATTATCACACACACAAAGGAGGAGAGAAAAAAAAAACTGATTAAAACTGACCCTAAAATGACACAGATTATTAGAGTTGGCAGAAGAGGATATTATAAGAATTATACTTGTATTCCATATGTTCCAAACAATTAAGGAGAGACACAGAAGATATTAAAAAGACCTAAACCAAACTTCTAGAGATTAAAACGACAAAGTCTGAGGTAACACTCAACAAACTCCAAGCATAAGAAACATGAAGAAATTGACACCGAGGCATGCTCTCATCAAATTGCTCAAAACAATTTGGGCAAGAGAGAAATTTCTTCAATCAAACAATTTGATAAAGGGAAAAATCTTAAAAACAGAGAAAAAAGACATATTAACTACAAAAGAACAAAGATAAATGACAGCAAATGTCTCCTTGGAAACAATGTAAAGAAGAAAAGAGTGGAACATCTTTAAAGTATGGAAAGGATGAAAAGAGTGGAGCATCTTTAAAGTATGGAAAAAACAAAACAAAACAAACTGTCCACCTAGAATTCTATACCCAGAGAAAATGTTTCAAAAATGAAGGCGAAATAAACTTTTTTTTCAGACATACAAAAGCTGATTATTACCAGTACACCTGCATTTTAAGAAATGTTAAAGTCCTTCAGGCAAACAAAAATGATACCAGATAGAAATATGAATCTACACATAAATAATGAAGAGCACCAAAAATGGTAACTACATGGGCAAATTTTAAATTTTTTTCCCCTTACTATTTAAGTATCTTTAAATAACTGATTTTCTTAGACAAAAATAAATTCAATATACTGCGGGATTTATAGTATATACAGAAGCAAAATTTGTAACAATAACATAAAGATCGAGAAGAAAAGCAGACGATCTTAAGGTTCTTACATACTATCACTTGAAGACACTGAGACACGCTACATAGACGAATCTTGAAATTATTAAGTTTAAAAAAAAAAACCGCCAGTCACAAAACTCCACATATTGTATGATTCCATTTATCTCAAATGTACAGAATAGGCAAATCCATAGAGACAGAAAGTAAACTACTGTTGCTGGAAAATCTCCAAATATTTGAAAACGAAATTACAGACTGAGTATTTAAGTACTTAAGGCTGAGTAGTTCAAGGGGAATGAGGAGTGACTGCTAACAGGTTTATCAAGTTGGTGAAAATGTTTTAAAATTAGAGGGTGGTGATGGTTGCACTTTTTTTTTGAGACAGGATTATTAGCTCTGTCACTCAGGCTGGAGTACAGTGACACAATCACAACTCACTGCAGCCTCAACCCCCTGGGTTCAAGTGATCCTCTGCCTCAGCCTCCTGAAGAGCTGGGACTACAGGCACATGCCATTGTGCCTAGCTAGTTTTTTGTAGAGGTGGGGTCTCGCTTTGTTGCCCAGGTTGGTCTTGAACTCCTGGGCTCAAGCAATCTTCCTGCCTCAGCTTCCCATAGTGCTATAATTATAGGCATGAGCCACCAACCCCAGTCTATCTTTTTGAATATGCTTAGAAACCACTGAATGGTAAACTTTAGAATGGTGACTTGTATGACATGTGAATTATGTATCAATAAAGCTGTTTTGTTAAAACAGGAGAAAATCAAAGGAAGGCAGAAAAGAGGAAAAGGAGAACAAAACCAGATGGGACAAATAGAAAAAATAAAGATGATATACTTAACCATATACATAATCACACTAAACATGTCAAAAATCCCATTTTAAAGGCAGCAATCATCAGATTGGATTTTAAAAAAAGCAAGATCCAACTACATATGCTGTCTACCTGAAATATAATTCAAATATAAAAACACAAATATGTTAAAAGGATGAAAAATATATTATTCTAATATGAATCAAAAGAAAAGTGGTATTGCAGTATTGATATTAGACAAACTAGATTTCAGAGCAAAAAATATTAGCAGGGATAAAGACAGTTATTTGATAATGGTAAAGGAGTAAATTCATCAGAAAGATTTGAAAATCTCCAAATACTTGAAAATAAAATTGCACACTTCTGATGTGTCGTGGGTCAAAAAAGAAACAAAAAGTGAAACCAGGATGTATTTTGAACTGCTTAAAAATAACAGAATCAGATACAGTTTAAGAGTACTTAGAAATAAACACCTATATCAGAAAGAAAGACAGTTCTTAAATCAACGGGACTACAACTTCAAACTTAAGAAACTGGAAAAAGAAGAACAAATAAAATCTAAGCAAGCAGAAAAAAAACAAATAATAAAGTTCTGGGCAGAAATCAAAGAAACAGAAAAGCAAATGAGCAAAAGGCAATCAATAAAATCAAAAGCTGCTTTTTGAGAAAAATCAATAGGTAGATTAAAACTAGCCAGATAAATGAGGACAAAGAGAGAAAACACAAATTATTAATATCAGAAACGAGAAAGGTAATATCACTATATAGAGATATTAAGTGATGATAAATAAATTATTCAACAACATAGATAAAATAGACATCGCCTATGAAAAATACACAAAACATTTACTCAAGAAAAAAAGGATAACCTGAATACCCCTATATTTCATAAATTAAATTTATAATTTAAAATTTCTCACAAAAAAAAACTACAAACCCAGATGGCTTCACTGGTGACTTGCACCGAACATTTTAGAAAAAATAATACCAATTTTCTGCAGATCTTTCCAGAAAATTGAGGGGAGGAAATTCTTTCCAACTCACTCTATGAAACCAGTGCTACATTAATAACAAAACCAGACAAAGATGTTACAAGAAAAGAAAACCAGATTCCAAAATTTGTCACGAAAATACAGATGTTCCTTGACTTACCATGGGGTTATGTCCCAATTAACCCACTGTAAGTTGCATACATCATGTAATTTATTAAACACTGCACTGAATGATTGTATGGTTACTGGAAGTAGAGCTTCTACTAAATGCACATCACTTTTCACAGCCTTGTGAAATAAAAAAAAAACCGTAAGTTGAACCACTGTTATGTCAGGATGCATCTGACTGGGACTACAGGCACATGCCACCATGACTGGCTAGATTTTTATAGAGGTGGGGTCTCACTTTGTTGCCCAGACTGGTCTTGAACTCCTGGACTCAAGAGATGCAAATGCAGAAATTCTTAACAAAATTTTAGCTAATTAACCCAACATATAAAAAGAATATATACATCATGACCAAATGGATTTTATCCCAGGTATGCAAATGGTTTACATTTGAAACTCAAACAATGTAATTCAAAATCAGCAAACTAAAAAAGGAAAACCGTAATTCCCTCAATTGATAAGGAAAATCATGTGACAAAATTCAACATTTATTCCCAATAAAATTCTCAGCAAACTAGAAATATAACACCTAATAAAGGATAGCTACAAAAAACCCTACATTAATATCTTATATAAGGATGAAAACTGACAACTTTCCCCTAAGATCAGGAACAAGACAAAAGATGTCTACTTTCACCATTTTTATTTAACATGGTATCGGAGTTTCTGGCTGAGGCAAGCAGGAGGGTGGGGAAGGAACATAGGGGAGTATTCAGATTGAAAAGGAAGAAGACTTTCTTTATTCATAAACATGATTTCTATGTTTGAATATTCAATGAAATCTACAAAAACACTACTAGATGTGTGATTTTAGTAAAGTTATAGTTTTGATAAAATATCAATACACAAAAATAAGCTAGCATTTGTATGGACTAGCAACTAATAACTGGAAATTAAAATTTTAAAAAATTTACAATAGCATCAAAACACATAAAATACTTAGAAAATAAATGTTAAGACCTATATACTGAAAATTATATGACACTGTTAAAATTTTAAGGGACATAGGCCATATTCATAGGTTGGAAGACTAAATAATACTGTCAATTCTCCCCAAATTAATCTATAAATTCATGGCAATTTCAATCAAACTCCTAGTAAGCTTTCATGTACAAACTGACAAGCTGATTCTAAAATTTACATGGAAATCCAAAGAACTTACAGTGCCAAACAACTTTGTATAAAAAAACAAAGTTCAAAAACTAATACTACCTAATTATAAAACTTATAAAACTATAGAAATGAAGACGGTGTGGTGCTGGCATAAAGATACATAAACAGATCAATGGAACAGAATAGAGTTCAGAAACAGACACATGTTTATGGACAACTGATTTTCTGCAAAGGTAAAACGACAATTCAGTATATAAAAGATAGTCTTTTTGGCTGGGTGTGGTGGCTAACGCCTGTAATCTTAACACTCGGCGGGGGCCGAGGTGGGCGGATCACAAGGTCAGTAGATCAAGACCATCCTGGCCAACAAGGTGAAACCATGTTTCAACTAAAAATACAAATACAAATAAATAAATAAATAAATAAAAGTAGCTGGGCGTGGTGGTGCACGCCTGTAGTCCTAGCTACTTGGGAGGCTGAGGTAGGAGAATCACTTGAACCTGACAGGCAGTGGCTGCAGTGAGCTGAGATCGCGCCACTGCACACCAGCTTGGTGGTGACAGAGCGAGACTCTGTCTTAAAAAAAGAAAAGATAGTCTTTTCAACAAATGACGCTGAGAAAAATAGACATGCATCAGAAAGAAAAAAAGCCATGCAAACTTTATTTCGTACTTCACAGCATACATAAAAATTAACTCAAAATGAATCATACACTTAAATGTAAACTCTAAAATTATATAACTTCTAGAAGAAAGTACAGGAGAAAATCTTTGTGATCTTCAGTTAGGTAAAGATTTCTTACACATATGATCCCAAAAGCATAATCCATAAGAGAAAAAAACTGATAAACTAAACTTCATCAAAATTTAGATTCTCCCGTCTTTGAAAGACACTATTTACAGAATGAAAAAACAGACAGGATGAAAATATGTGCAAATGATACCTGATTAAGGACTTGTATCTAGGATATACAAAGACCTCTTAATAATAATAAAAAAAAAGAATCTCCAATTTAAAAATGAGCAAAAGATTTAAACAGACACTCCTGAAAAGAAGAAATATAGATGGCAAATAAGGGAGAGAAGATGGTCAACATCATTAGTCCTCAGGGATACTCAAATTAAAGTCATGAGGTGTTATAACACGCCTATTAGAATAAATAAAATTTAAAAGACTGATTCATACTAAGTATTGGCAATGAGTTAGGAAGAATATGGGAGAAATCATACACTCCTGGTAGGAATGTAAAATGGTAGGAATGTACAATGGTACAACTACTTTGGAAAACATTCTGGCAATTTGTTGAATTAAATATATACCTATCATATGATCCAACCTTTCCACTCCTAGGTATTTACCCAAGAAAAATGTCCCCAGGGACTTGTCCATGAACGTTCATAGTACTATGTCTGTAAAGCCAAATATCCCATCTGTAGATCAAAGGATAAACATAGTACTTTGTCTGTAAACCCAAATGTCCCATCTCAATGGACAAATAGCCATATAACGGAACACTACTTAGCAATAAACAATTATTGGCACAAACAACGTAAGTATCAAAACAATTACGCTGAGTAAAAGAAGCCAGATAAAAAACAGAACATACTGTATTATTCAATTTCTATACAATTTTGGAAAATGTAAACTAATCCACAGTTTAATTAAAACATCAGTGACATGGTCTGGAGAGGGGATGCAAGTGGAGGGATTTCAAAGGGGCACAGGGAAAACTTTTGGGCATGATAGATACTCCATTATTTCGAATCTGCTAATGGTTTCACAGGTGTGTATACACATGTCAAAAAAGATCTGTACACTTTTATTACATGTAGTTTAATGGTATGTAAATTATATTTCAATTGAGCTGTTCAAAAAACTGTGAAAAGGGTAGGGAAAAAGAGTGATGCAATGGAGGGTGTTACTGTCTTAGGTGGTCAGTGAAGGACTCTGAGATGATATGGTGACATTTAAGCAGAGATTTTAATAAAGTGAGGTTGGAGGCACCGCAGGCATTCAGGCAGAAGAGGGGTAGCAAATACAAAAGTTCTCAGGTAGAAACTCACTTGATGCATATAAGGAACAGCAAATAGGCCAGTGTGACTGAAGCAGAGTGAATTAGGGCAGCAAGCAGTTGGGATATAAATACGCAGGCATGAGGAGGGTAGCATAGGAGGTAGGAACACAAGTCCTATACGGCCTTGTAGGCCAGTATATCATATGGCTTTTACTTAAAACACCACAGGGTTGTAAGCACAGAGTTGACTAATGTCTTTAAAACATTACTCTAGGTCCCATGTGCAGAGTATCTTGTAGAGGAGGCAGGATAAAATCAAGAAAACCAAAAAAGAAGGATATATTGCAACAGTCCAGATGAGTGCTAGTTGTGACTTTGAGTTGGGTGAAAGGAGACTGTGAAAAATGGCTAGATATTGGATATATTTTGAAGGAAGAGGCGAGGAGATTTGCTAATTGACTGGATGTTAGCTTTGCAAAGAGGGGCGTCAAAGAGGACTGTAGGTTTTTAACCTGAGGAACAGGAAGAATGGAGCCACTGTTTATTGGGATAGGGAGGACCGATGGGGAAGTATCCTAACAATTTCCACCCTTTTAATTTCTCCCCTTTTATCTTGCATATTGCTATAAGATTAATCTGCCTAAACTACAATTATAATTATGTTAGTATTGGGTTTCAGAATCTTCATTAGCTTTCCACTGCCTCAACCATCAAGAGGTGAATGAACTATTTTTCCTAAAATAAAGACAGCAATAGGTCTCCGGGTAGGGGACAAAGATAAGGTTAAACATTAGGTTAATGTGGAAACGCTACTGGCACTAAAACAACTAAAATAGTCCCACCCTCATATTCTTTTCTAGTAGGGAATGAGATGTGGCTGGCAACTACTCAAACACCATGAGTCTTTATCCACAGTACAGTTTCAAATTCCTGAGAACTTTAGAAAGTGGAATGATTATGATGATAAAAGGAGAAGTAAATCATGTATCTATCCTAGCTACCAAGTGCTAGCCACTGCTAGACACTTTATATACGCTGCTTTCAAGCTCCACACTGATGTCAGGATAAAGTCCAAGTCCCCTAATATGGCTTGTAAGAGCCTTCCTAAGCTAACTCCAACACTTCTCTCCAGTCTTGCCTCTTCTTCCCCATGCTTCTGCTTTACTGAACCACACACGGTTTAACACTAGTCCCTTTGTGAATGCTCTTCTTTCCTCATCCACACCTACTTGGTTAACATTGGCTCTTCCTTGGTACTTCACACTTAAATATAATATTTCCCAAGGAATATTTCTCAAGATCTGAGTTAGAAGCTCCTTCCACATAAATCTTAGCTTCCCTTATCTAAGTACTTATCACACTATATCATATCATATGTTTACCTGCCTGTAGCCATCTAGACTTAAGTTCATAGAGGCTAAGTCCATGTCTATCTTATTTCCCAATATGCTCCCAATCTTCACATGGCACTTGGCATATAATGGTTGCTCAATAAACATTTGCTTAATGAATGGCTTTAAGTTCAGGAGATTTGGAAATATATTGACTTAGAAAGGAAAACAGTGAGTTTAGTCTACAACATGCTAAAGCTGAGGGAATCCCAAGACAAGAGATGTTCTGTACATTTGGATACAGAGCTGTACATTTGTACAGATGTTCTGTACAAAGGAGCTGAAACTGGGTTGAGAGGTAAGAGCTAAGAATACTGAAAATAGAGGGCAGGATGATTCAGAGGCTAGAAAAAAAAACCACAGAGTCAAGAACTGATATTAGGGTAATAAAAAAAAAAGGAAAACCAATTTAAAAAAAATGAATCAATGTAAACGCAAGAAGAACAAAATGGTTCTGAAATATAGAAGCTAAACAAGACCATTTAAAAATGAAAAAGGAGGCCGGGCGCGGTGGCTCAAGCCTGTAATCCCAGCACTTTGGGAGGCCGAGACGGGCGGATCACGAGGTCAGGAGATCGAGACCATCCTGGCTAACACGGTGAAACCCCGTCTCTACTAAAAAAATACAAAACTAGCCGGGCGAAGTGGCGGGCGCCTGTAGTCCCAGCTACTCGGGAGGCTGAGCCAGGAGAATGGCGTAAACCCGGGAGGCGGAGCTTGCAGTGAGCTGAGATCCGGACACTGCACTCCAGCCTGGGCGACAGAGCGAGACTCCGTCTCAAAAAAAAAAAAAAAAAAAAAAAAATGAAAAAGGAAAACGTGCCAATAGCTAAAGTGAGGTCAAGGAAGATCAAGATAGCTGGTTGCCTATTTTACCTCTGCAGGACCTACTACAGTATCAAACGTGTGGAGAATAAATATTTGTTGAATGATGGAAAACATAATCAGAATCTCACTTTTTAAAAAGTCCACCTGTAGATTAGATTGAGCCTAAATTTGTTCTGTTTAGGAATCCTGCCTTTAAATACTCACTAGCCACGACTTATTTCACTTCTAAAACTTAATAAAACCTCCAACTGATCCTTATGTTTTGTTCGAGTATATTTTAGAAAAATATTACTTATCTATTCTTGCTTTTTGTATCTCCTTTGTCTTAAATAAGAAGTGCCAATACAAGAGGGTCGCAGGCGTGAGAGAGGGTTGATAAAAGAACTGCTCACGCCTCAAATTCTAGTTACCACTGCATCTGAGTTTTTCCTCAAACCAGATACCCACGTTGGCCCTGAAAGCCTAAACTGCATATTAAAGACAGTTACATATTAAAAAATAACCTATTTTAGATAGCTTAAGTGGTGAACAAACCAGACCACCTTCACTGAAAAGCACAAACCTGAAACCAGCCTAAAGGAATTGCCATAATAAATCATTTCCATAACAATTCAGAGTATATATGAGTACATTCATAAAACAATGACTGTGATACAAGTCTGAGGAGTTTAATGACAAAAAGAAGAAACTTAAAGGAACACTGGGTTCAAGGGAATCAGTCATCATAGGATGAGATACACCTCTAAATATTTGAAAGTAGAATGACAAGTAGGGGAGAAATAACAGTTGAAACAATAGCTACGTGTGTGGAAGGAGGCAACAGAGGGCGGAAAGTTTGAATTTAAAGAGATAGGATATTACGGATGTGAAGGAAGTGTAGTGGACATGCTGGAGTGAAGTGGAGTGCTAATGAAAGCATCAACACAGATGGACTCCACATCTCAGTAGCTCAAGGCAAAGTCTCAGCAATAAACATCAGGAAGGATCACAGAAATCACTAAGGTTACCAGAGGTTGGGAAGAAAAGGGATGAGAAGGGATCAAGGAGTGGGAAATAAAGGAATTTATTAACACTGAACTGTATGTACACTCAAAAATAGTAAATATGATAAACTCTGTATATATATATTTTACCTCAATAAACAAAGCATGCCTGAGGGTAAAGACCAGAGAGGCAGAGAGAGAGAGAGAAAATATCTATGTTGTTGTCTTATGTTAAGGCCATGTTATATGATAGAGTAACTATGATCAACTGTGTTATTAAATAGCATGAGACTCAAAAGTGATATACTTTTTAACAAATGTACCATAAACATTCCCTCATGAGGGAAACATGAGGCTTCAAGTTAAATTAAAAAAAAAAAAACTGGCCAGGCACAGTGGCTCACGTCTGTAATCCTAGCACTTTAGGAGGCTGAGGCGGGTGGATCACGAGGTCAGGAGCTCGAGACCATCCTGGCCAACATGGTGAAACCCCATCTCTACTGAAAATACAAAAAATTAGCCAGGTGTGGTGGTGTGTGCCTTGTAGTCCCAGCTACTCGGAAGGCTGAGGCAGGAGAATGGTGTGAACCCGGGAGGCGGAGCTTGCAGTGAGCCGAGATTGTGCCACGGCATTCCAGCCTGGGAAACAGAGTGAGACTCCATCTCAAAAAAAAAAAAAAAAAGTTCACCTAATCGAAAGTGAACAAACAATGTGGCAATTCCGCAGCCGTTCAAACTACTTACCTGGTCATATCCATAAGGCCTCTGCTGGGGTGGCTGTGGTGGTCCAGGCTGTGTTGGTCTATATCCTCCATACTGCTGACCTTGTCCCTGTGGGTAGTTAGGATACTGAGGACCTGGACCACCCTGTGAAGGACCTGCAAATAATTAACACAACAAAACCCACATAAAAGTTAAGTCCCTAGAACTCAGGGAAGGATTTGAACTGGAGAGATGTTACAATATTTTCTATCTAAACTTTAAAAGATAGTTTGGTACCTTGATTTCCTCAAATGCTTTCTGAAATAAATCTGGATGGTAATAACAAGAGTAAAAATACTGTAATGCTACTTCACTGTAATTATTGTACTATGCCCTAGCCATTACAAAATATATTTCAAAATGGGTAAAAAAGACTCAGGGAGTTGTAAAGCAGGTTAACTCTATGATGATAAGAAAATTAATCAATGTATCTGGTAGCATTAACCAGTATGAGCAAGAGGAAAAAGAGAAAGCAAGAGGCAGATTCAAAGAAAAATACTGAAATAACTTCTGAATAAAGTGGAGGAATAAATGATATTTACAACTGTATGACTCTAGATTTATATTTGCAATCACCAAAAGTCTATGTCTATACTATGCATTGACGAATTACCAAAATATTTTAAAATAGAAACTAAAAACTTGAAAACCCACAGGTTACATGTGAAAAAACTTGATTCAAAAGTTACACTGAGAATTAATCACCTTTAATACTTTATCCATAAAAATGATTACAAATTCCAGAGATGGCAAGGGACTGATTTGGTTTGCTAAACAATTATGTCTGTTTTATAAACTCTACTATTTCCATTGTAAAGAATGCTTTAAAAAGCATAAGCTGGGCTGGATATAGTGGCTTACGCCTGTAATCCCAGCACTCTGGGAGGCTGAGGTGGGCGGATCACCTGAGGTCAGGAGTTTGAGACCAGGTTGACCAACATGGAGAAACCCCTTCTCTACTAAAAATACAAAATTAGCCAGGTGCAGTGGTGCATGCCTGTAATCCCAGCTACTCAGGAGGCTGAGGCAGGAGAATCGCTTGAACCTGGGAAGCAGAGGTTGCAGTGAGCCAAGATCGCAAGATTGCACTCTAGCCTAGGCAACAAGAGTGCAACTCCGTCGGAAAAAAACAAAACAAAACAAAACAAACCATAAGCTGAAAACCTTTGACACTTAAATGTTTTTCATCATAGCCATGCAAACCCTGCCATAAAAACACTGATTTCAGAGAAAAGTGTCAAAAGAGAACAAGTTTTCAAGCTTAAATAAATTATATCAATCATTTATTTATTATATATTCAATTATTAAAACTTTATTTCTAGTGGAAATAAAGGTTTTTTTGACAATACAAGCCTATAGATAAACAAAACAGAAATTTCTCTTAGGATTCCTGATGTCTAACAAAACAGCATTTAACTATAACATACTTTAACAAAAATTAAGCTTTCTTTCACCCTCTCTTACCATTGAAGATATTTTGAAGATATTTCTCTTAAGACAACGAATTGACTTGATTTAGCTGCATTACATCTGTTTTCATGCAAATGCAATAAAACCAGAATACTGTATTTATTCAAAGTATAAATACTAAGTAGTCACAAAATGAAAAGACCGTTTGGGAAGGGCAAGAAAGTTCCTTTATGAAAGACAAAAACCCATGGAATATTTCTAAAGTCACATCTAGAATTTGGAAATCAGAATTTAACATTTTTAGAAAAATATCTGACTCCCAATATCTGACTGAGTTTCAACAAATATGCTGAGCGGGCAAGAGAATTTCAGTCTGACCTTAGTTCTAAGATTTGCTATCACAGGTAGACAGAGATGTCCACAGCAATGGCAGAGTTTAAGTCAATGACTAAAAATAATAAGATATTACCTATGTGAAAAAGAGACCCTGGTTAGGAAGAGGTGGAGTCAGTATTCGTAAGCAGCTAGTTTTCTTTCAACAGAGTTATATCTAAAATGGTTATAGTAGCCTAAGAGTTAAGACTGAAATATTAGATCCTCATCATTCCTCACTCCCTATGTAGTAAGTTAGTCAGATATCCAGGTAGTAGGTATTATAAGTGAGTATATAATAGGAAAATATTGCTACACTTCCCCCAAATTCTGTACAATACATAGCTGCAATAATTAATCCCGATGGATATGTATATTGCTATTTAACTAGGGAATGACAAAAACATTTTCATTATGCATTCTGAATAGATCTCATTTTACTCAAAAAAAAAAAAATCAGTATATCTTAAAAAAAACTGTATTGGCCATTAGTTTTTAAAAATAAATTTGCTAAGCAGATTATATACATATGGTCAATAATTATCCAATCATCAGTTTTCCAAGCACACACAAGGCTAGGCACGACAAATAGGTCTGATAATTCATTTTTCATGTCTTTTAAATGACTCCACACCTTACCTTTGGTCAATGAACCATCTCCAATTTGTAGTTCTTTTTAAATGGATTACTAGCTTATCTAAGAGCAACATTTTAAACCAACATTTTAATAGTAGACTAGGCTAAAACTGAATTTTCAACTGATAATTCTTGGAAAAATAAGTATTAAATATCCACTTCCATATTTTAAAACAATCAGCACCACATTTTTTGGGGGATAAAAATAAACTGTACAAAGCTTTACCGTAGCCCTGCTGCTGTCCTGGGTAACCTTGCTGCCCTGGGTACTGCTGCTGCTGGGGTGGATATCCCTGTTGTGGAGGTGGTCCCTGGTATGCATCTTGCTGTTGGCCATACTGTGAATTTCCTACAGGATAATTGGAGAAGAGGAAAAAAAACTGAGAAGTCTGCTTAAGTAACTTTTTTCCCTCTAAGATGCATAGCCAACAACACAAGAACAAAATGAAATGCCATATTGATTTTAGAAGTTAACAAAACAAAGAAAAAACTCAAACCAAACAGAAGGATTTCGGCCAAACAAACTGCAGTTAAAGCCAATTTTGCAAGGTTGAACTGCAGCATTTTCAGCGTCTCTGCCATACGAGCATTACATTTACTGGAACATCACAGTCATAAGATCATGACTATGCTAAATAAAATAAAAAAGACAAAATTAAAGACAGCTACAAGAGCACACACTAGCTACACGAGATCAGCAAGCTGTTTCCTAAAGGCACTATACTTATATGTAAAATTATACATATGTAAACACACACGAGAAAAAAAAGTTGAATGGATTTATGTTCAAATAGAAAATTTCCACTGAGGAAAAAATTATCTTTAATGTTTTAGTCTTTTTATTATTGTTAGAAATGGCAAGTCATGGTTATACATTTTAAATATTTGTAAGGAAATTATTTTGATTGTTTTGGGCTCCCTGCACCTTTCAAGACAGCCAGCAACTAGTATTCTACAAGAGCTTTGCATGGGTAGAAGTTGTCTTATGCAAGAATTTTCATTCCTGTAGAAGGGGATATATATGTGTATGTGTGTGAAGGTATATAGATACCTCCTTCGTAGTAATGTTGTGAGGAATCCTCATAAGGCCTATCGTAGCCTTGTTCAGGATACGACGGTTGCTGATAACCGTAATCATTATGACCTACATCAATTCGACAAGAGACAGGAAGAAACGTTAATGGCCACTGAGTGAAAACCCTAAAAATATTTAAACTTTCAGATAAAATTGAAAAAAAAAGGAAAAGAAATGGAACATAAAAAATAATTTCAATTGCATTAGCCAAAGATTTACCAATGTGATTGTTTTCATACTGAGATAACGTGCAATTTTTTTAAAAGCAAAAGCAGTAGTTTTAGAAACATTACACTTATTGTCTTAAATCTGATAATCCTCATTGAGGGAAAAAAAAAAACTATCTCCCATTTTAAAAAAAGAGAATAAAAGTATCTAGGTCTTTCACATGTAAATAACCTAAATTAAATTAGAATGAACAAAGAAAGCAATTATCATATTTTGTCAAACACCTGTTCTGCTGGTCTCCAATTCCACAGCATATGCTAAAACAATGCAAAATATAAAAGAGCTCCATAAGTTTCTCCCCTGAAAGAAACTGAAAATTTTCACGTTCTAACATTTACTTGCANAAAAAAACTATCTCCCATTTTAAAAAAAGAGAATAAAAGTATCTAGGTCTTTCACATGTAAATAACCTAAATTAAATTAGAATGAACAAAGAAAGCAATTATCATATTTTGTCAAACACCTGTTCTGCTGGTCTCCAATTCCACAGCATATGCTAAAAACAATGCAAAATATAAAAGAGCTCCATAAGTTTCTCCCCTGAAAGAAACTGAAAAATTTTCACGTTCTAACATTTACTTGCATAAAGTTAAGTATCTCAAAGTATCTTCAGATGCAAAATTATATATCTTAATGCTGCCATTTTGGAAATCTTTAGAAAATATTTCAAGTATCATAAACATACATCTTCATAAAATTAATATTGTGTTGAGAATATATCTTCAGTTTTAAAGCACAATAAATTTTACCTTCGAGATAATTGGACTCTAGTGAAAAATAATAGTCTCACTCTTTTTTTAAGTTTCACTAAGAAAATGTAGGAAATAACCTTTCAGTTATCTAAAATCTAAACTCAGTTTTACAAAATGCCTAATTAAGGACACAGGAATAAAATTACAAATAAACATTATTCAGTGCTCTAGTATTCTAATGTTCCCAAGCCACCTCATAAATACCTACATGAAGGGTTGGCAAACTATGGCCTGCAGTCTTAATATGGCCAGTGGCATGTTTTTGTAAATAAAATTTTATTGGAATACAGTGATGCCCATTCATTTCAGTATTGTCCATAGCTGCTTTCATGCTACAATAAGAGTTCAGTAAGACCATATGGCCCACAAAGACTAAAGTATTTATTATCTGGCCCTTTACAGAAAAAGTTTGCCAATTCCTAATCTATATATTTACTAACATAAATATCTGGACATGAGAGAAAAGAGCCAATGTTGTTTACAAATATTAATTGTCGATATAAATAGAATATTCTATGGAAATGTCAGATATAAAGTGATACACACTTAAGCAAAAATGATACCCTTCAAATTAAAATCCACTAATAAAATGAAAGAAACCGTAACGTTTTGATATTTACAAAATAACAAATCAATATATTTTGAACAGAAAGGTTATACTATAACAACACAAATTTCACATTTCAAGAGATAGCCAGGATCAAAATAACAATGTCAAGTTTAACTCTTTAAAATGTAATTAAAAATTTAAAAAATAGAAACAATCATTTATTTTCAGCAGACTTCTCAATACATATAATTTAACAAAGATTTCACCTCTTTAAAATATGTATAGCTTACAACCTTACTAAAGTTTTAATTAAAAAAAATCTTAATGCCATGTTTACATATGAAAAGAAAACAAAACAAAACAAAACCAATGCCCTTAAGTACAAATGTACCTTTATGCAGTATTAATAAAAAATGACAGGCAAAATGTTTTTTCAAATATCCTAAATTATATCTTCTTGCTAGCTTACATGGGCTGCTAGTCAATGTCTGCTAGTACTTTAGCTTTAAGTTTCTTAGTTTCTCTGTTCAGTAATTTATATTTACATCAAAGGATCACATATATGAATAAGGTTTTGGCAAATCCTAACAACCCACATCATTTTGTAATGTATTTTGAATTATTTTTTTCTTCTACATTGTATTATAAAATTTTCAAGCATACAGAAAAATGGATGAAACTATACTGTGAAAATCTACTTGTATGCTTGCAGTATTTCTATTCAAATTTTCCTAAAGTACTGTGCATCTTACTAACCAGTTTTTCACAAGCCAGCTTCTACAAAAAACAAAAAAACCCTAACTAAGAACCTTATTTCCAAATGCCTTTCCCATTCTACTCAATCTCTACACAGCTATATTATGGATATAATTTGGTCTCCCAAATTTTTCTCAAAGGCAAGCACTAATGTAAACCTTAGTTTGTTGAGAAGTATGAAACACTAATTAAAATGATGAGACTTGGAAAAATAACTCAAGAACTATATTTTCTATGTATGTAATGAATACAAGTCAACTAAGGGTGAACTTTATGGTATGTGAATTATATCTTAACGAAGCTCTTATTAAAAAAAGAGTAAATCAATAAACATAAGCTTTGGCTGAAATCAAACAACCCTAAATATATTACAAAAGGATCCTCTTTTATCTAAGGATTCCAATGACAGACTGTGATTCCTGATGGTACTAACGGAACAGCTACACAAAACATACTTCGAATTAGATTATAAACTAATGCTATCATTGGTACTTTAGAGTACTGAGGTGTTTCTAAATTTAGAAGAAACAAATTGTTAGCTTCTTCATCCTCATTAAAATGTTTTTATATAACTATCTACATTAATACTAGGCAGAGATAGAAAGTGGGAAAGTTAACATCAGGAGAGATTACCATCAGGGTAATATTGCTGGTTCATGCCTTCTGGAGGACCTTGTCCACCATGACTGTATTGGTCCCCGTAATAGTCTTCTTGGCCTGAGTACTGCTGTGGTGGGCCTGAAAAATGACAACCAGTCAAGAAATAAATAATGTATTCTCTGTCATCAAAGGCTTTCTTTCTAATTTGATATTATGAAAGATTATTTCTCAACTATAGATTCCTGTCTCCTGATTTGGCATTTCAGATACCTTTAGCTATTCATATACATACGCATACAGATACACACACAGTAGCTCCACATACCACATTTACTAAAATCAACGTTAAGACCATACATGCAATATCAAAAAATACCAACTCAGAAAAACAAATGCTAACTTCTTAAAAATAGGTTCAAATTGGTAGCAAATTTATTTCCTTTTTATTTTGACACTACAGTGCTGTGAAGTAAAATTGGGTTTATTCCTGATCCTTTAATAATTTTTCAAAAACAAAACAGTATTTTCTGTTGTAAATTAGTGAGCTTTCGATACATAATTTTATGATATAATTTTTTCCAGAAAATAACAGATAAAAGAAAGCTGTGTATCAAGAAGTTCTTATCTACTTTGTGATGGCTTTGTACCTAGTAGAACCCTATCATTTGTTTAAAAAAAAAAAAAAAAAGAAGAAAAAAGAAACAAAAGTCCTGACTTTGTCTAGATTAAAAGGTCATTAAAATGCACAGCCTTTCAATTACATGAGGTAGCAAATTTTCCAAATGGAATCTTACCCTGTTGAGGAGGTCTATAGGGAGGAATCTGTCTCTGACCCATCATATGATTGCCTTGGTTAACTTGACCCATCATTCCCATAGGTGGCTGCTGTCCTTGGTAATGCTGTCCGCCTCCCTGTGGCATATTGTATTGCTGAGAAGGAGGCTGCTGATGCATCATTGGACCTGAAACAAGACACAACATTATATACATAATTTTTTGTATATAACTTTAACATCTCAAGAGAAATAAGAACATCTTTTATCATATAGTGCCCAAAATATATAACAAAATACAGTAAAAACTGATTTCAAATAATAAAAATAAGTCTTTGAACTAAAACTCACATGCCTAAAATAATCTGCAAACAAAAGAAAATAACCGTCCATGGTGGTTAACTTGAAATCCGGCCAGGCGCGGTGGCTCACGCCTGTAATCCCAGCACTTTGGGAGGCCGAGGAGGGCGGATCAAGAGGTCAGGAGATCGAGACCATCCTGGCTAACATGGTGAAACTCAGTCTCTACTAAAAATACAAAAAATTAGCCAGGCGCGGTGCCAGGCGCCTGTACTCCCAGCTACTTGGGAGGCTGAGGCAGGAGAATGGCATGAACCCGGGAGGCGGAGCCTGCAGTGAGCCAAGATCACGCCACTGCACTCCAGCCTGGGCAACAGAGCGAGACTCCATCTCAAAACAAACAAACAAACAAACAAAAATCCACTAGAAGATGATTCTTAGTCATTTTTTAAAACAAAATGATATAATATATGAACATCTTGAATGTATTTTCCACTACACACTATCTAATATTTATCTATACCATCTTTCTTGAGAAGATATCATCCTCATGCTACACTGGGAAATACACCAAAAGTAAACTTTACAAAATCACACAGCAAATCAGCGGTCAAACCAAGGGAAAGAAACCAAATCTCTAGATTTTTACTTTGTTCTCTTTTTCAATACTCGCTCATTATATAACGGTAAGACAGAGAAACTATACAAACACTTACTAGAATTTCATAAGTTTTAATTTAGGACAAAATCTTAAAAAGTCTTCTTTCCCTTTTCCAACTACAAGATTTACAACCTAAAAAGACCTCTTTGAAATCAAAAGGCTATAGTGCTTAATATGTTAAAACACACATACATTACATAAAGACTCTCACACCTCTAAAAACACACAGCAGAGACATGCAACAAGCTGTAGGCTAAGAAATCTGAACTAGAGTTTCCAAAGTGAGCAATACTAGGGTAGCCAAACTACTACTGCTATAGTATCACACTGGCAACAGTAAAAACGTATCACAGGAAACAATCAACAATGGCCATAAAGTCCCACATTGCCATCTAACAATGTTAAGCAGCTCCTGAGAGGTTTACTGGGCCAAGTTATGGTATGGTGAACTCATCATTTTGTCATTATAACCATTACTATCTCAGAAGTATGGATGAGTCCTTTCCCAACTTGCTGCTTATATAGCTACATACTCCTTCTCCCCCTTGAGTGACTTGGAGAAAATTTAAGTACAAAAGGCAAAGTACTAGAGAGCCTGGAAAGGTTTCGCAGATGAAACTGCCCAAATGAGCCAAAGTTCACTACTTAATTACTTAAACAATTAAAAACAAAACAAGCCCACCTCCTGAAATACATTACGGACTTACAACAGCAGCAATGATGTAAACAGAAAGACTTCCCATTTCCAATCAGAAGAACTGTTTCAGAGCTGTTTTTCTCCTATTTGCCTTCTGTGCTTCTGTTTCTTTTTTCCTTCTTTTCCATTTTATTATCATAAATGTGAATCTAAGCCTCTCAAAAACTCTGGGACCCTTCTTTCAACAAGCAAATACACTCTTAGTAGAGACAAAGTGGCTGGGTGAGAGTAGAGGCAAACAGAACTTAATACTGAACGTACCCGACAACACTGCCAGTTACATGCTTTCACAGTCATTTCCTATAAACTCCTAACAACTACCATAGGTAAGGACCCTAATTCTCAATTTTTTTAGCCAAGGAATCTAAAAATCAAGATTACACAGCTAAAAGATATAAACTGAGAATAAGACAAACCTCAAATTTGATTTCAAAGCACATGTTTATTCTATTTTTCAATGCCTCCGTTAAAAAATAAGCTATAACAAATTTGTAAGCCAGGCGCGGTGGCTCACATCTGTAATCCCAGCACCTTGGCAGGCTAAGATGGGTGGATCACCTGAGGTCAGGAGTTCGAGACCAGCCTGGCCAATATGGTGAAATCCCGACTCTACTGAAAGTACAAAAATTAGCTGGGCATGGTGGTGCACACCTGTAATTCCAGCTACTCGGGAGGCTGAGGCAGGAGAATCGCTTGAACCCGAGAGGCAGAGGTTGCAGTGAGCTGAGATCATGTCATTGCACTCCAGCCTGGGCAACAAGAGTGAAACTCTGCCTCAAAAACAAAACAAAACATAACACAAAACAAATTCAGTAGTTCCAAAGCAAATAATCTGCAACAAAAAAGTTCCAAAACACTAGTTTAATAGCAGTTATAACTTTCAAATATATGTTGTATATACTAAACTGTTAAACACTAACACTCATAATTTAATAGGTAACCTGATCGGACATTTATGTAATTCATTTTCAGTAAATGAAGGTTTTGCCACTTCTTCTCCAACACTTTCTAAAGACCTCCTGTCTTAACAGAAGGTAACTATATAACTAAAACCTGTAATATTAGAACCAAAATTAAAAAGTAAGCAAAACCACAGTAGCCAAAAGAAAAAAAAATCCAAAAAGATATATAACAAAACACTAAACCTTGCTCTAAAGGAAAGCAAAGTAATTGTAGCTTAAGCCCTAGATAGAAAAGACCATGCCACTTGTGCTTTATCTTTTGGGACTGTGAGCAATTCCAATCCCAAAGAGCTCAATTACTACTCTTCTTTTACTGTCACTTCTCTCCCTCAGAGGATCCCAACATCCTCTGATCCTGAACATTTCAGGATCAAACCTAAAACCACAGACAGAATGGAGTCATCTAACACTACCAAAACACAGTACATTTCATAATTTTCCTTGAAGCCTTGTTTATCCATTAAACAAAAAAAATTATGACTTTATGACATCAATTCTGATTGTTTAGGAAGTATATTATTTTCCTTCTTAGAATAATTAAATTATGCTACACTGGCAATGTATATTATCTCTTGAGATACTAATGAAACTAAAAGAAGTAAACTCAAAAGGTTATCCCAAAATGTGTTCTAAAAATTTGTACTGCGGAGTGAAATAGCATTATAAAATGCGTCTTTTATAACTATTTTCTGCAAACAATGGCATCATACATTACTACAGACTTAAAGGTTATTCTTCGTCTTTTACATAAACCATTTTGATGTTAAGACACACTACAAAGCGTGATAATACATATGCAAAGACCCTACTGATATCTTAATTACCTAGAATATATTTTTGCAAGTGTTTTGCAAGGACATATAACAAATACTTACCATTAGCACATTATTTCTTCCCATTTTGAGTTTTATATTCTAATAGACATTCTATAAAAACAACACCCTTTATTTTAAACACATGTAAAATCCTCCCAAATTACCATATTTTATATTATTGAATTCTTTGCTCCAATGAGATGGTTAATACTTAATTTTATCTTAAGTCAGTGGTCAAAAAGAAAAAAAAAAGAATTTTTTTTGAAGAGTAAGTCAAGGATCAAATTTATTGAGTTCCTATTAGGTATAACACCCCAGGCTAGAAGCCATGGTGATCCAGAGATGTGATGAGCACTGTCACTGTCTATAGTGACACACAATTAGCTAGACTGAAAAAAATAACTTATAAATACTTAACTATAAAGAAAACATTGTTTTAATCTGTCAAGAATTCTGAATGATGTAATTTTACAAATATTCTACGTATATAGAACGTTGATACATATACACATATATTTCACATCTTCAGATGCAAACCAATACACTAAAATTTTATAAAAATTGTATCATTAATCTATGAATTATTTTAAATAATATTGTTTAAAATAACAGCTAACATTTAATGAACACTTACTATGAGCCAGGCACTAAGCTAATAGCTTTATCTGTATTATTTATCTTTCCCAAAGCCCTATGAAATGGGTATTATTATCAACTTCTTCACAGACAACAACATTTAAGGCTCACAAACACTAAGGATCTTACCCTAAGCTGTACTGCTAAGAAAGGCTCTAAATTAGTTGCATAGCTACTAAAGGGTCCAAAGCACGTGCTCTTAATCACCATGTGTACTTCCTCTCTAAATTGAAATCATACTTTCCCCATGCCACTATCTCCCATGAAAACAGTTCTGTATAATACATCTCTATCACTGTAATATAAAAATCTTAAAATACAAGAAATTTCTTCACCCCACCTACCTTTTGTAAGCTTAAGACCATGAAACTCCACAGATAATACCCTCCTCAGGTCTATTTTCACATTCACATTTCATCATTTGGTGCTCACATTTTACTACTTGTTCCTTAACCATTTAATCTCAAACTAATCCAATTACAGCTCTTATTTGGAGTTATTTCTAATAATGTATTTGCAAGAATCCCTGTATTCCAACAAACTCAATTAGCTAACTTACTATCTGCTTAAATAGCTACTTAAAAAGAATAGGATTCTTTACTTACCTAAATTATACACCTGTCCACATCAAGAATTTTCAGTAGTTAATAGGATGTTTAGACATAATATTAAGGATAAAAGAACAAGAGAAAGAAAGAAAATGTAGGATGACTATCCCAGCTCAGTAAGGTCACTGCAGCCAAGCACAAATTTAGCTGAGTTTCCCAGCACCCAGTGAAAAAATGGAACCATGATTTTAGCTAGTAAAGAGAACAGCTCATTAAGAGATACAAAATCTTTCATAACATTAAAACTTTAGAAAAAAAATCTCATAAAAGTTTTAAAAGGTATTAAAAATAGTATCAATAACAATTTTGTTATTGCCATTTGTTTCTTTAGTGACACAGACCATGTCTACACACAGTTATTCACGCTAACCATTTCTTCAAGCTGGTTATTCTCAACTGTGGGCAATTTTGTCCCTCAGGGGACACTGTTATAGCAAGAAGATACCTGTCCAGCTAATCAGTCAACAAATAGGATAAAGCAGTGAAGACAACAAGATACAGTTCTTCAATTCATAGAACTCAGAGTCCAAAGAAAAATAATTAAACACATTTTTTAAAAAATTATGTAATTATAAGTAGTACTGCTTAAAGGATTTTAAGTATATAGGCTACTATACTTATGTGAATTTGCTTAATAATTTAAAATACAGTGAAGAGGTGTTTTTTATTTTATGTTGTATGCTTTTCATATTTTTTAGATTTTTTTTTTTTTGAGACGGAGTTTCGCTCTGTCTGGAGTGCAGTGGTACAATCTCAGCTCACTGCAACCTCCACCTCCCAGGTTAAGCAATTTTCCTGCCTCAGCCTCCCGAGAGGCTGAGACTACAGGCACACACCACCACGTCCAGCTAATTATTGTATTTTTAGTAGAGACGGGGTTTCATTATGTTGGCCAGGTTGGTCTCAAACTCCTGACCTCAGGTGATCCGCCCACCTCAGCATCCCAAAATGCTGGGATTAGAAGCATGAGCCACCACACCTGGTGAAGATTTTTCAAATTTAACATTAGTTATTTTAATAATCAGAAAATTTACTGATTACTAAAATCAGGAAAAAAATCAGAAAATTTAGTAAATTTACTTAATTGGGATTTCCTGTAGCTCCTTTCATCCTGGATGGGGTTTTGGGTCATGCAGGGGTAAAGGATCAAGATTGGGGACTGAGATCAACCACATGGACAAGGGATTAATCAAATCTACATAATACAGCCCCAATAAAAACTTGAACACTGAGGCTAAGGGAAACTCCCCTGGTCAGCAATATACCCTGTGTGTATTATCACACACCTGTGAGAGGAGCACAACATATACTGACTGTCCAAGGAGAGGACAACACAAACTTTGCATTTGTTCTCCACATTTGATCTATCAGCAAATCCACTCTACCTTCAAAATACATGGTAAATATCTCAAAACTGACTACTTCTGATTACCTCCATAGCTATCATACTATGTAAAGCCACCATCATCTCTTACTTAAACACAACAAGAGCCTTTTAACAGGTCTCCCTATTTCACCCTTGCCCAATTACAGCCCATTTTCTATACAGCTGCCAAAGGCATTTTTTCAAAACCATATATTCAGATCATGTTATTCCAGTGCTCAAAACTTTCCAGCAGTGTATCTCCTTCCACAGAATAAACTCTAAAATCCTTATAGACTAAAAGACTTTCAAGGCCTAGCCTTCAACTATCTCTTGGACTTTATTTCTTACGACTTCCCACCTTCACTCACTCAGCTCCAGTTCAGCAGGTCTCCTTGCTATACCTCAAACACACCAAGTATGCTCCAGCGCATACTTGCCATCTGCCTGTGCCACACTCTTTTTCGAGGTATCTGCTCACCACCCTAAAATGGCATACATCCTTATTTTTCTTTTTCCCTTTACTTTGCATATTTCTCTTCATAACACATAACATTATCTGACATATTTGCATCTGAATCCTTAAGATAAACAGAGAGCTTTTAACTTTATAACATTTATATTGTTAGGAACTTACTAGCATTTCCCAAAGTGTCTATAAAACTTTATAGTCTTCACTTTGCAGAGTAGTTATCGGACCATATCAATGACCATGCAAGCTGAAATCATGCAAAATGATCTTAATAATCAGTAGGAAAAAAATCATAATTATTCCATGGCCTTTAAAAATTTGGTCAAAACATTGAAAACTCTATTCCTGTCAGTTAAAAATACATAGGAAAATGAGAAAATACTTAATTCACTGTAATTTTAAACATTAGAAACATTGAGAATTGGCCAGGTGCAGTGGCTCACGCCTGTAATCTTGTACATTGGGAGGCCAAGGTGGGTGGATCACTTGAGCAGGAGTTCAAGACCAGTCTGGCCAACATAGTGAAACTCCATCTCTACTAAAAATACAAAAATGTGCTGGACATGGTAGCGTGTGCCTGTAATCTCAGCTACTCGGAAAGCTGAGGCAGGAGAATTGAAACACTTGAATCTGGGAAGTGGAGGTTGCAATGAGCTACCAAGATTGCACCACTGCACTCCAGCCTGGGTGACAGAGGAAGACTCCATCTCAAAAAAAAAAAAAAAAAAAACACTGTAAATTAAAGTGTTTCACTTCTTTGTAAAAATCCTATCAAGAATAATTTGAAAAGTAGTTCCCTTCTCCTAATGGTATATATGACAATTTAGAGTAAGTCTCTCTTCCACAGCTTAGCAAATTGTTATACTCCTTTCTAAGTTTGGATTGGCATACAACATTTTATCCTTTACACTTTCAAAGTTGTGAAATATTTCCAAGAATTTCTTTAATGTGAAATATTTTGCCAGTCTTACTTCCTCTGGGACATCTTTATCCTTTTCATCACAACTACTTCTCTCATTTGTATCAATGAGTTCTCCTTCATTAAGCACCTGCAGTGCATACCCAGATTCTTTCAAATGGCAGTTACGTCAACATTCCCACAGTCAGCAATTTATTCAGTAACTCCATTTACACTGAATTTGGATTTCATTTCCAGAATTATCATTTTTCATTTCTTTGTTGCACTTTTATCTATGTTGGCCAAGTCCCTCTTTCAATTATCCAGGTTTGTAAAATCTTATATAGGTTTACTGCTGGGAGCCAAGGAAGCAACACAACAAGCTTTGCTGTATGTGCATAAACTGACAGATGCACAGTGACCAATCACCGACAAAATCTAAAAGCAACATCCATCACTTATCATGACAGGCATCTGTTATTTATGTAGTGATTTGCAGACTGAAGAGAGAGCAGCTAAGAATTCGTACTTTATACAATTACTCTTAGTTAATGTACCATGGTAACTGAAATTCAAATGGTGGTGTTGGGGGAAAAGGTGTTATTTAACTTAACTGTGGTAACTGATATTCATGCGTATCAGAAACACATACAGCAAGGCCTGCCTGTTTTCCCATAGGATGTCTGTTTCCTCACGCACAGAATGACAGTAATAGTACCTTACCTACTACCTCAAGGATGTGAGAATTAAAGAAGACATGCAAAGCATTTTGATAGTTTGTTTCTGTTAGTGCATGGCACTAACAGGTACTCACTGAATATTAGCTGTTACTTTTGATAAGCAATATGCCAAAAAAGAAAAGAAGAAAAGCTCTATGGTAATATACTCATGTTAACTGAAATCAAATCAGTTTCTTTACTAAAAATCTTCTCAGGCCTTTTAATAGTCTAATAAGCATGCTGAACCTTCCAAAGTATTTTACTAGTAATTAGTAAATCTATTAATACCATATCTTAGCAAATGCTGGGTCAAAGTTCTGATATAATTGGGAAAGAATTACATTTTTTCCATGAATATTACCATTTCAGAATCCTATCACTAAAGCTATTTTAAAAAGTTAAATTCCAGCCAGACACGGTGGCTCATGCCTATAATCCCAGCACTTTGGGAGGCAGAGAAGGGCAGATCACAAGGTCAGGAGATTGAGACCATCCTGGCTAACACGGTGAAACCCCATCTCTACAAAAAATACAAAAAAAAATCAGCCGGGCGTGGTGGCGGGCACCTGTAGTCCCAGCTACCTGGGATGCTGAGGCAGGAGAATGGCATGAACCTGGGAGGCGGAGCTTGCAGTGAACCAACATCACGCCACTGCACTCCAGTCTGGGCAACAGTGCAAGACGCCATCTCAAAAAACAACAACAACAAAAAGTTAAATTCCTGTCTCTTAAAACTAACAAAATGTTTTACACGTGAAATTCATGTAAGGTAAACAGACTTAATCTATAAACTCCTTCAATACCAAACCACAGAACACATAACATGAATAGGCAATTCATAGAAAACATGCAAACAGTAAATACACATATGAAGTTATGCAACCTCACTAATAATTGAAGAAATTAAGTTTACATTTTTCCCCTACATATTTAGCAAAGACTAGGAAGACTGAGTGTCACTGGGTACGGAGTAAAATAAGCACTTTTATATGCTGCAGGAATGTGAATGTGGCCTCATGCAACCTTTATTGAAAACAATTTGGCGATGTCTCTCAAGTATTTTAAGCATTCATATATTTCAATAATTATATTTCTAGAATTTATCCTACAAAAATTTTGTACAAGTAATCGAAGACATAGGTACAAAGACATTTGCTCCAGAAGTGTTTGTAATAGTAAAAGACTAGAAACATCTATCAAAAGTGAATATGGCTTTGTTGTATTATAATACATCCATATAAAAAATGGTACCATTTAAAAAATGAGAAAGATCTATATATACGAATAGCAGAAGTACAACGAAATAAAATACCATGTAAAAATACATATGTAAAAGTAAATGCTAGGCTTATCTCAAGCACCCCCTTTTGGTCTCTTAATAATCCACTGTGTAATAGTAAGAGATAATAAGATAATAATAAGATAAAACAATCTCAGCTGTGATAATATGTACGCTTTGCCCTTCATACTTACATAACTAATGTGAACAGTTTAGGTACTGAAAGAAAAATAAAAATGTCCTCCTACTTTCACGTCAAGCCTCTGGGTCAGCTAACCAAAGAGTACACTGACAGCAGTGTTTTAAAGATACTGTCATTTGCAACTTAACCACATGAATCAACACTTTCTTAATACTATTAAGGCAACCAGAAATAAATTAGATGCTGTGGCTACAGTAAGACAGTAGCTGATAAACCAATCTCAAATGTTTTTATGTTCACCTTTTAAAAAAGCCTGATTATTGACCAACTGATTTTGTAAAAATTATGCAAATGATTACCAAGTACGGATTTTTACATGCATCACTTCATTTAATCTTACTTAGAGAAATTAAGTAATTTAGTCAAAGGTCCCACATACAGTAAGCTACAGGGCCAAGACAAATCCAAATCTAAAGAATTACACACATGGAACTTACAAAACATATTCTTTAACACAAACACTGCAATTTGTAAAATTCTTTACATTTGAATATATAATTAGTAAAACTCTGTTAAATGTGGAAAGTTATAATTACTAATGCCTGATAATGAAAAATACACAGGTATCTGTCCAATATAACATCTTCAGAAATCCTTTCTATACAATTTGCCTTTTCATACACTGAATGTAATTGTTGCTTTATTAAATAAACATTTTTCAGACAAGTGATCATATAACACTTGATTTTTACTGAAGAAATGAAAGACATAAATAAGATTTTGTGTGTCCATCCTCAGGCATTTTTCTAGGCACTTGGGATACAGCAGAGAACAGACACACTTCCTGCTTTTTTAGAGCTTGTTGAATTCTAGTGAAGCTTATGCTCTACATGCAAATAAGTTTATGCAGGAAGATGGTGGTTTACTCTGAACACTGGAGTTACTCTTTTTGTTTCTTTTAGAGACAGGATCTTACTCTGTCACCCAAGCTGGAATGCAGTGACACCACCAAACTCACTACAGCATCGAAGTCCTGTGCTCAAGTGAACCTCCCACCTCCTGAGTAGCTGGGACTGCAGGCACAAGCTACCATGCTCAGCTAATTTTTATATTTCTTTTGGTAGAAAATGCGAGTCTCGCCATCTTGCCCAGGCTGGTCTTCAACTCCTGGGGTCAAGTGATCCTCCCATTTCAGCCTCCCAAAGTGTTGAGGTTACAAGCAAGAGCGTCAACGCCCAGCCAGGTGTTTCTCTTAAGGTTCAAAATGATAAATCAATCTGGATTTATCCAGATAAATATCCAGATAAAATGATATCCAGATAAAATAATAAATTTTATCTGGATAACAGTGAAAATAACATGCGAAAGTATATGTTGGATTGACTATTATATTTAAGCAACATTTTGCCAGCAGTTTAAGAAACAAATTAACATAAAAATTGGGTCCAGCACGGTGGCTTACACCTGTAATCCCAACACTTTGGAAGGCTGAGGTGGATGGATGGCTTGAGGTCAGGAGATCGATATCAACCTGGCCAACATGTCTCTACTAAAATACAAAAATTAGCTGGGCGTGGTGGCAGGCGCCTATCATCCCAGCCCCTAGGGAGGCTGAGGAAGGAGAACTGCTTGAACCCAGGAGGCGGAAGCTGCAGTGAGCCAAGATCACACCTCTGCACTTCAGCCTGGGTGACAAAAAGTGAGACTCCATCTCAAAAAAAAAAAAAAAAAAAAAAATTGTGCTCAATTGTTCACCTGGAAGCAATGGACCCTCTAAGACAGGACAGAGAAAAACATTTTGCAATAATACTAGCTTAGTTGCTGAATTAAAACAAACAAAAATAAATAATAAATAGAAAACTTTTAACGTAAAATATACAGCTTATTTTATAAAACCAAGAAAATGTTTTAATGAAATGAATATTAAAACTTCATTAATAAAACTCTTCGATCAACCTCTAGCATCTAGTAAAAAAAAATCATTAATAAAACTCATCATAAACTCATTAAAAGGTAACATATAATTAAAATGCTTGTATAAGAAACTCATATGATTAAAAAAGTAGATGTTGCCAGAACACTGTATAACTTAGTTTCTGGTAACTGTAATTTTGTGTTCTTTTGATTCTGAAATATCAAAATTTAAATGAAGTTTTTTATTTGTCCTAAAGAGATTTTAAAACAATAAAATTTCCTCAATGATTTTCACTGTATTTTCTTTTTGAAAATTGTCTTTAATCTCTTCAGATCTTTACCTGGTCATTTCTGTACAGTCTATTTTCTATTAAGAAATTCATAAACTGACCAGGTGCAGTGGCTCATGCCTGTAATCCCAGGACTTTGGGAGGCCAAGGCAGGCGATCACTTAAGCCCAGACATTCAAGACCAGCCTGGGCAACATACCAAGACATTGTTTCTATTATTTTAACAAAATACAAAAAATAAAAATAAAAAAGAAATTTATAAACTATGAGAACAAGGCAAAAAGTGATGTAACTATTGTACTATAGTAAAAGGAAGACCTACACATACTTACAAAATATGACATTTTAAAAAATAAAAGTTGGTCCCTAAGAACAAAAAATTTCTATAAACACCTCAATACTTTTCTCCAAAAAGTCAATATGCACATTGCTGTATGCATTATTTTTTCTTCTTCAAATCTTATTATGTCATATCAAACCATGCTGCAGCAACATCCATTTATTGTGCACACCATACCTTTCTTAACTATAGGTTTCTAAGAAGTGCACCATCATTAATGGAGTTGCTGTCAGAAACATCAACTTTCCTGTTCTCTCTCCTGGTAATCAAACTGTATAGAGAAACACATGAACTCCCTTCTGATCTAGCACTGACTGGATCTTGCTGTTGTTTGGACTTTTAATTGACCTAATAAAAACAAAAAAAAATAATTCCAGCATAGGCATTAAGTAACTTTGGGGGAAAAAAACGTAGCCAAGTCCCGGTTTTGTGAAGCTACAATGATTGGCAGTTTTTTCCATTATCTCCTTTTGTTTTCAGTATATCTCATGAAAATTATTTTTTTAAATCTGTATTATTTTAAAATTATATTTCATCATAAGGAATTATCAACAGATTAACATTAACTTCTTTTATCTGGGTACATTTTAGTGCTGTTTATTTTATAATCAAAATCTAGAAAATTTTATTCCAAATACATTAAATCCTATCTTACAGTCTTGACTTCACTACATTTTGTAACTGAAATCGCGTTAAGCTGGAAATATGCCAAATATTTTAACAAACAATTAGCAGAGCAGAGCGCCACTTACTGGCTTTTAGTTATTATTCACAGAATACTTAAAAGGGAAACATGGTACAATTTCATTCTGAGATTGGTAAAAAACTTTAATGGACTTACACCACTCTAAAACGAGTATAGCAGCACTTCCACTGAACATTCTAATGGCAAATTATTTTAGAATTACCTTTTAATGCTGAAACACACCATCAGAAAATATCCATGTAAATCAAGGGAAATTCATATAAATTAATACATCCTTAATAAGTAAAATGAACTATAGAGCAGGTGTTTTTCTCAACTTTCTAGCTCTAAACCAAATGTTTGGTTTGTCATTGATTGGCTTCAAAAAACAATTCTCAACAATAAAGAACCTCAAACAAACTGTCCAAAAGACACAAAAATAAATAAGCTTAAACAGCCAAACTGAGCAAAGAGATTTAAACTAGCTTCAAACACAACATTTCCTTTTTATAGGCATGACTGTCACTCACTCTAAACTTAAATTTTTATGAACCAGCTAAGAACCTGACAACAATCATTTCACTTTCAAAGGGTAATAGAGCACTCTAGTCAAGAAGGACATAAAGCTTAGTTACCTTGGTTTGGCTGTATATTCATATTTGGTCTGGGACCATAGTTTCCCATTGGCTGCCCTTGACTCATTGTCATCTGATTCTGTACTGGCATGCTCTGTGATGATGGCACAGAATGGTTGTAACCTCCCATGGATCCATGGCTACTTGAAGGCATATTCATGGAACTGTTTGTCATATTGAGTTGATTGGGTCCAGGTCCCTGCATAGGCATATGGTTAGGCCCTTTGAAGAAAAATGATCAGAAGCAAAATACGAAAGTTAAACAGATGGTCCATACAAAAGTACCCGGAAAGAATATATTTTTTGTATTATTATAGTAATACCAAACAATACTCAATCGATAGCAAAGAATGGTTTATAGGAAAGACAGCAAATACTGTGAGGTAGTTATTTCCATTTTACAGATTAACAAATTGATGCTTTTGAAAAGTCAGGAGCACTCTGAAAAAGAAGGGAGGACTAGCTTCTTTATAAAAGAGCAAAACATATCATAAGGTTGGAGTAATTAACTATGAACATAAATGAATAGACTAACAGATCGATTGACTAGAACAGAATCTAACAACAGACCCAAATACAAAGCTGAGTAAATAATCACAGTAATATTAAGTATTAGTGAGCAAGAGAAAACTAATTCAGTAAATGGTATTGTGACAACTGGGGAGCCATCTAGAAAAAACAAGTTGGATCACTATCTCCTTTCTTCCACTAACTAATTCTAGATGAACAGAAAACTTAAACATTTAAAAGAAGAAACCATGAAAGAATTTCAAAAGGAGAATTTTAAAATAATAATGGAAGGACCTTCTTAAGTATGCCAGAAAACTCAGAGCCATAAAAAAAATTGATAAATTAGACTATATAAAATTTAAAATTCGCACGCCACAAAACTCAAAATAATAAAAAGGTAAATAAGAAAATATTATTTATAGATATATCACAGACCAAATTAATTATTTAACATATGAAGTAAGTAAAAGATCACCACCAATAAAGGTATGGGCAAAGGACATAATGAGGGAACGACTCGTTCACACAAAACTACAAAAGGTTCACCAACATTAAAGGATTGATTGCTTCACTTAAAATAAGAAACCAAATTAAAACTATGAGACCGAACTTTCACCTTTCAGATTCTCAAAAATCAAAAGTTTGATCTAACTATATTATGAATAAAGAAGCACTTTCATCCATTGTTGAAGGAATATAAATCTTCCTTATATTTCATGGGGAATCAAGCTTGTGGAATCAAGGGTGGGATCAAGTTTAAGGAAATTTGTGATGACAAATAACAATTCAAATAAAGTAGTTGTCTCTCAATATCTGTGGGAGATTGGTTCCAGAACCACCCACAGATTTCAAAATCCATAAATGCTCATGTCCCTGACATAACATGATGCAGTAATTCCACATAGCCTATGGACATCCTCTCATATACTTTAAATCATCTCTACATTACATCTGCTACATAACACAATGTAAATGCTATGTACATAGTTGCTATACTGTATTGTTTAGGGAACAGTGACAAGAAAAAAAGTATGTACATGTTTAGTACAGTCGCAATTTGTTTTTCCAAGTATTTTCAATCCACTGTTGGTTAAATCCATGAATATGAAATTCATAAATGCAGAACTGATGGATATTACTATTTTTACACAAAGCAATTTGGCACTAATTGTCAAATTTTAAAATACATATACCTTTAACCCAGCAATTTCAGTTCCAGAAATTTATGCTATAGATATACAAATTTTTGTGAGCATGTGTATTGACACACACACAAAATACATATATATGTGCATGTATATTTTTACAGGCAAATTCATGGCAGTATAATTCATAGCAATAAAAGACTAGAAGCCTGTATTTCCATCCCAAATGTTCGAATAAATTAAACTTGTAAAACAGAACATGATACAGAGACCAAAAGAATAAGGCATCTATTTACATATGTAATAAAATAATGGTCTCCAAGATATATCTTTGAGAAAGAAAAGATACATAATACTATTTAATGAGTGCTATCATTTGTACTTTTTTAAAAAAAGAAAAAAAGGAAATATACATGCATTATTATCATATAGAGAAAATATCTCTTTTTTTTTTTTTCTTTTTTGAGATGGAGTCTCGCTCTTGTTGCCCAGGCTGGATAGCAATGGCGTGATCTTGGTTTACTGCAACCTCCACCTCCCGGGTTCAAGCGATTCTCCTGCCTCAGTCTCCCAAGTAGCTGGGATTACAAGTGTGCGCCACCACACCAGTTAATTTTGTATTTTTAGTAGAGACGGGGTTTAACCATGTTGGTCAGGCTGGTCTTGAACTCCTGACCTCAAGTGATCCACCCACCTCAGCTTCCCAAAGCGCTGGAATTACAGGCATGAGCCACCCCACCATGCCCGGCGAGAGAAGATCTCTTGAAGGACAACTAGAAACCAATGCCTCTCTAGAACTATCTGGAGAGGTGGCGACTAGGCATCCTTTGGTACCCTTTGATTTTGGTCCCATAGGCATATGTTACCCAGTTTTTAAAAAATCAATTAATTTTTTTAGGCTGGGCTCAGTGGTTCATGCCTGCAATCCCAGCACTTTGGGAGGCCGAAGTGGGTGGATTACCTGAGGTCAGGAATTTGAGACCAGCCTGGCCAACATGGTGAAACTCTGTCTCTATTAGAAATACAAAAGTTAGTCAGGTGTGGTGTTGTGCGCCTGTAATCCCAGTTACTCGGGAGGCTGAGGCAGGAGAATTGCTTGAAGCCAGGAGGCAGAGGTTGCAGTGAGCCGAGATTGCACCACTGCACCCCAACCTAGGTGAGAAGAACCTGAGACCGAGTAGCGATCTGACCAGGATCAATGAGCACATAAGTAGCTTTAAAACTGAGTCTACATAATGAAATATAAATTAAAAACAAAACTGAAATAGGAAACAAGCCAAGATGCAAATATGTGTGCATAAAAAGTTGGCTAAATGCTATAAGGAACAAATAAGGAAAACGTAAGTTACTGGCCTTCCAATTTCTCCTGTGCTTAACTGTAACTCCGTAACTATCGTTAGCAGAAATTATTGTTAGCAGAAATTCTTTTTTTTTTTTTTTTTTTGATGGAGTCTCACTCTGTCGCCAGGCTAGGGTGCAGTGGCATGATTTTGGCTCACTGCAACCTCTGCCTCCTGGGTTCAAGTGATTCTCCTGCCTCAGCCTCCTGAGTAGCTGGGATTACAGATGCCCAACACCAAGCCCAGCTAATTTTTTGTATTTTTAGTAGAGATGGGGTTTCATCATGTTGGCAGGATGGTCTCGATCTCTTGACCTTGCGATCCGCCCACCTCAGCCTCCCAAAGTGCTGGGATTACAGGCATGAGCCACTGCGCCTGGCCTGGAGAAATTCTTAACTATTGTCTTGGAAGCTCTACAGTATTCTGAACAACCTAAGTCATAAGTGGTTGATAATAACTAACTTATAAAAGAATATAACTACTTCAGAAGGCCTTACACAAAACCAAAATGTCATGTTAACCATAATTGTACTGCTGCTCAAATGCTTCTTTGGCCTTAGGCTTCAATGTTACATAGAGAATTTACGTCAAAATCCTAATTCAAGGTACCATCATAAAAAGTCACAAAACTCCTAACTAGCTAACCTGCACTATCACTACCTTCCCAGTTCTAAAAACAGTGTGTGCTGGTGAACTAAATGTTGACTTGGCAAGAAGTTTTCTCTTGACTACAATATGACTACAAACTGAAAAGTAGTGATGTCTTTATTCCTACCTCCATACTGGATGTGTGCCATCAATGTTGCAAGCCTTAGCAGGAAACAGGAGACCGCTACTGAAACACCACTGCCCTCCTATATGATCAGTCACACCTCAATCTTCTATAAGCCAGGCTACCTTGCCTCTTTTGCTGTGTGCTCTCTTTTGTTTCTTTACTGCACCCATCATCTTTGGCCACCAATGCTATCAATCAATACAATCGGCTACAGAAATTAGAATCCTAAAGATGCTAATTACTAATTTTAATAATTGGTCTGTTATTTTATATCCATTACTGCTAGTTGTATAATGCCTTCTTTTTATCAATGAAAATAACTTTTGTCTTAGAAAGTAAAAATATTCTGATACCTAATATACATAATATTCTACCAAAAATTATGGCTATGGGTTGATGCTACTGTTACAAAAACGAAATAGTGTAAAGATACTTTTCTGATTAAAATTTCAAACCAGCAAAAGGTAACTAAATCAGCATCCAATGTCTTAAAGCATATCAACCTAGTGACCCTAAACTTAAAATTGACAAACAGAAAAGAGAATGGCTCGGTGTATAAATAATGTAAGAAAGTTTATATCATTTTCAGTCTTTAATTTTGCTTTAAAATCCATTCCCATATTTATGTTATACTATAAACATATGTATTGAAAAATATAGATTCAGTTTCAATAATATCAATGAGGAAATACTAGATACACCAGCACCTCAGAGACTGTTTTGTTTCTTTCTCCGTGTTTTTCCCAGTGATACTGCTTCTGAGATCAATCAATATTTAAGTAAATAAAAACTCAGGGAAATGTTATATTATCTTTTTTTAACAGACTTTAATTCTTAAGCCATGGTGCAATGTCCTTTTTTTCCAAAAAGCTTCTAAAGCCAACTGTATTGCAGTTTCAGACAGACTAAATTTAGCCAGTTCTGTTCATCAGAGGAATGCTGTGTGTCAGCTACATCAAAGCCCAAGGGCAGCCTGATAAACACTGAATACAGGTCACGTAGCTCTGTAGCTAACAAACTCTAAGAGAGCTTGTACTCGGGGGCATTCAAAGCAGTTTTGTCATCAACAATCTAGTATCCCTTGAGCCCCCATGTCGTTTCAGTTGCTAAGCAACTCTGGTGTTAATGTCTTAGAGGAGAAAAACTTACCAGGCATCTGGCCGTTCATCTGGTTCTGCATGTGTGGTGCAGGAGGACCCCCACCTACCATTCCATCTGAAGGCATGTTGTGAGAGCGTGGAGCGGGGGGAGGGCCGCTCTGATTCATCCCTCCAGGACCCATAGGCATATTCTGTGTGGGTGGCTGAAAGAAGACAGTTTACTAAAACAAGAGAAACAGACTAATATATTAAAGACGCATAGGGTAAAAGAGTTGCTTATGTTACTAAATTGCATAAGAACAAAAACACAAATGCATTTCAAATTCTTCTAATGCATTTTCATGATGAACATAGTTAATAACCCCTAAAACTTTAAAGCATATTTACTTTAAAAAAATCTCAATAGTGAAAATTAAAATGTTAACATTCCATACAAAAAATTCTCATATATTAAGCATTTCTAATGTGTCTATTGTTATTATCTAAATCACGTGAAAAAAATTAAGTGTCCTTTCATTATTGATGTATTGGATATATTTATCGTTAATGATGGATTTTACCTAAAAATGTACAGTAACAAAAAATGATGAAAGGACTCTAAGTCCCAAAATGTGCCATATTTTACACTATTTCGGGGTGGAGGATAGTGGTAGCAGAGGAATGTTTTAAAACATGAAGACAACAGTTCAACATTTTTGTGCCGACTCGTGCTACAGATTGGAAACATTACTGATGGCCTCCAAGGGTACAGAGACAGCTGCCTCAAAAGGATGCCCTTGGCAAATTTCCCAATGCAATTTTGAAGAAAACCACTAACTAACCTTCAGAGTTCACAAAGGGGCAAAAGGAAAAACATAGATATTAGGTAGTCTGCCACAACTGGGTCCCTTCTTAGGGATATTTTGGTGGAAAAGCAAATGGTTAGTTTCTTTCCAAACCCCATTTTAATACTGTAGGAGGAGAGGGACGCATTATTCTTTAGGATTCTATTTCTGGCTTCTTTCTGTACTTCAATATTCTAAATGTCCGTTCCTGTAACATCAGTTGTTCTCTTCCTCCTACATTTAAAAATGGGCAGTTACTGTACACCTTTCCATTTTATGAACACAATTCTCTTTGGCACACTTATTAGACATACATTGTTCTTTGGCCAGCACATTAAATACTCCAACCTCCAAACAGTTAATAATCACTAACATTTACAGAAATAAACAAGTCTACTCTAATAGCACACATTTCAAAATCAGAATTTTAATTTCTTCATGACTAAATCCAGATGAATGCTCTTTATTATTCTCTTAAATTCTCATATTATTTCTCCAACTTGTATTATTTAAACACTTGATAATCTTGTTCAGTTTTCACCAAAAAAAGAAAAAAAATACCAAACACCAATTTGAGTCACATTATCTTTTAATCATGCTTATTTATCATAATTCAAACCTGGCTACCTTAACCTTCTTCTGTCTGAAAACAGAAATCCTTCTCCCCATATTCTTGTCCAATTTTTCTTTTAAAAATTCATGTTCTTATTCTTAATAGTGAGGTCATTTTCTTGTAATTCAACTAATAAAACATCATTACTGTTGCCACCATGCTAGAATAACTTGTATCAAACTAACCCTCTGCTAAATAAAACTCATAAAATCTAGACAAAAAGTAAAAACTGAAGGCACTAAAGAGTGACTTATATAAAGAGGAACAGAAGGGGCTACAACTCTTGAAAGAACGGAAGCATATACGACCAGCTCCACAATTATCTTGGCTTTTTCCTTGCGTTTGCTGAGTAACAGGCAAATGGAGCTCAAGTAGAAAGTGCAGTCCAATCGGACGAAGGAAAAAAAGAATCAGAATTGTGACTATCAAAGAGCTGGAAACTAAAGAATAAATTTCCAGAGAAAAAGGACCACAAGAGGGGAAACATTCAAGAAAACTAGTTGAAATTGTAGGTAGGAGGCTAAAGAGCTCAGCAGATTCCAGCTGCTGCTCACTGCTATGGAGACAAAGACTGGAGTGTAGGCCCCACCAAGTTAGAGGAGCCTTCATAAATAACTCCAGCTCTCTGTTGAGACTACCAAAGGGCCAGCTACTCCTTAATTGAAATAGATCAGCCCTAAAAAGTCTTATAACCAACCTTTATAGATTCAAGGTGACCTCTTAATACTTCACATACCAAAGGAAAACTTAATTCTCTTTGGAGCAAAGTAACACAAACTAGAGCTTCTGTAATTGTTCAACCACAATGTCTAACACTCTTAAAAACTGCAAGGCTTTCTAAAAAACAAAAATAAATGACCAACACCCACTATGATAGCTGCAATAACATAAAATTAAAAGTCCAGAAAATAACAAGTGTTATCAAGAATGTATAGAAATTGCAACTCTCATATATGCTGGTAGAAATGTAAAAGCGTACAGTCACTGTGGAAAAGAGTTTCACAGTTCCTCAAGAACTTAAACAAAGAGTTACCATATGATCTAGCAACTCCATTCCTGGTACATACTAAAAAGTATTGAAAACACACACTCATGCAAAGTTTCTACACAAATGTTCACAGTGGCATTATTCATAACAGTCAAAAACTGGAAAAAACTCAAATGTCCACCTACTGATGAATGGGTAACAAAATGTGGCATATGAATACAATGGAATATTATTCAGCCACAAAGAAGAAACACTTACACACGCCACAACATGGATGAACCTTGAAAGCACTATGCCAAGTGAAAGAAGATGGACACATAAGGCCACATAAATCTTATGACTCTATTTATAAGAAATGTCTAGACTAGGCAAATTCACAAAGACAAAGTAGATTTGCTGTTGCCAGGGGACGGGCAGAGGGGGAGAATTGAGATTGACTGCCAACAGTTTTCACTTTATTAGGGTAGTGAAAATATTCTGAAATTAGATAGTTACAATGTTTACATAATTGTGAATATACTAAAAACCACTGATTTGTGTACTTTAAAATGGTTAAAACGGTAAATTTTATATAAACTGTACCTCAATTAAAAACAAGAATAGACACCCAAGAGAAATAACAAAAAATTTAAAAAGACACCTAAGTCATTCAGATTTTGGAGTTCCAGGACAGACGTGGTGGCTCACGCCTATAATCCTAGCACTCTGGGAGGCCAACGCGGGCAGATCACTTGAAGCCAGAAGCTCAAGACCTGCCTGGCCAACATGGTGAAACTCTGTCTCTATTAAAAAAACAAACAAACAAACAAACAAAAAATCAGTCAGGCGTAGTGGCACATGCCTGTAGTCCCTGCTACTTGGGAGGCTGAGAAATGAGAATCATTTGCACCTGGGAGTTGGAGGTTGCAGTGAGCTGAGATCACATCACCGCACTCCAGCCTAGGAGATAGAGCAAAATTTTGCCTCAAAAAAAAAAAAAAAAAATTATGGAGTTACCAAAGACTTCAAGTAACTGTGATTGGTATGTTCAAGAAATAGGTAAGGCCAGGCATGGTGGCCCACGCCCGTAATCCCAGCACTTTGGGAGGGCGAGGTGGGCGGATCATGAGGAGGGCAAGGTGGGCGGATCACGAGGTCAGGAGATCAAGACCATCCTGGCTAACATGGTGAAATCCTGTCTCTACTAAAAATACAAGAAATTAGCCAGACATGGTGGCGTGTGCCTGTAGTCCCAGCTACTCGGGAGGCTGAGGCAGGAAAACTGCCAGAACCCAGGAGGCGAAGGTTGCAGTGAGCCAAGATTGCGCCACAGCACTCCAGCCTGGGCCGCAGAGTGAGACTGTGTTTCAATAAATAAACAAACAAACAAATAAACACAGGACAGATGGAGAATTTCAGCAAAGTCCTGTAATTCTATAAGAAAGTCAAATGACAATTCCAGAACATGAAAATATAATCACTGAAATTAAGAAATCATTAGGTTAGAAACAGCAAAACAGAGATTTAATGAAGAAATGAATTGAACCTAAATATATCAAAGTATTAAAAACTAAAGTCAGAAAAAATCTTAAAAGCAGTCAGTGAAAATAAGACATATCACCTGGAAGGGAACAGCAATAAAACTAACAACTCATTTTTCATCAGAAATAGTAGAAATTGAAGGTAACAAAATGACATCTGTAAAGTGTTAAGACAAAAAAAGAAAACAAGACAACCAACCAGCCCGGAATTCCACACTAAGAAAAAAATACCTTCTAACATCAAGATGAAATAAAAATAAGTTTAGATGAACAAAAGTTAAGAAAACACTTGTTACAAGAGAACAAACTATATCAAGCTAAAAGAAAATGGCCCCACATGGAAGTACAGAACTAGAGGAGTTAGTTAAGAGGAATGGAAAAGTAAGTATATATGAATAAATATATATTAATATTAACATTTAAAATAACAATAACGATGACTCTATTGGTTTAAACAAATGTAGAAAAATAAAGTATAGGACAAGACACACAAAAGACTAAGCTAGGCCAGGCGAGGTGGGTCATGCCCGTAGGAGGCCAGGAGATCGAGCCCAGCCTGGCCAACATGATGAAACCCAACCTCTACTAAAAATAGAAAAACTAGCAGGCGTGGTGGCGGGCACCTGTAATCCCAGCTAACTCAAGAGGCTGAGGCAGGAGAGTTGCTTGAGCCCAGGAAACAGAGGTTGCAGTGAGCTAATAAGATCACGCCACTGCACTCCAGCCTGGGCAACAGAGCAAGACTCCATCTAAAAAAAGAAAAAGACAAGTGAGGTAAATGAAATTAAACCACAATAAGCTTCTTGCATTTTCAACAAGTGTTAAAATACAAATTTAGACTAGAACCTAATAAACTAATATTTTAATATTTTAATGATGAATATTTTAATCTCTAGGGCAACTACTTAAAAATACATGCACACATATTAAAGATGTATACTGTAAAATTATGTGTAAAACCAAATAGAAAAAAATAACGCTTGATTAAAGAAAGTCAAGAAAGGAACAAATAGAAAACAAATACCTGCCTTGTAAGACACAAATCCTTGTATATCATGTTCCACAGTAAATGTAAATGGACCCATCATTCCAATTAAATATCGAATACATTATATTGGATTTCAAAACACATAACTATATTCTATGTACAACACAACTACTTTAAATTCAAGGGAACAGATATGTTAAAAGAAAAAAATGGAAAAAGATATCACACAAATACTAATTAAAAGTATGATGATATTACTATGTTAATATTGAATAGCTGGCTTAAATTATTAGTGATACAGAGAGATGCTTTATTATGATAAAAGTTCAACAGGAATGTTTAACAATTATAAATGTGTATACATCTCACAACACAGGTTCAAAAATTTATAAAGCAAAAGTTGACAGAACTAAAAGGAAAAAGAGAATAATCCAAAATAACGACTGGAGATTTTAAGATACTTCTCTCAGTAATTTACAGAAGAAAAAAAATCCAATGAATACAAAAAAATTTGACATTACTAGTAACAAATTTGTTTGATCTAATTTGTATGTATAGAATCCAATAACTGTTCAATACACATTCTTCTCAAGTACTCAAGGAATGTTGACTGAGCTGTGGGCCATAAAGCAAGTCAATAAATATCAAAAGATTGAAATCATATAAAATGTATTTTCCGAGCACATTGGAATTAAATTAGAAATCAACAGGCCAGCGCGGTGGCTCACGCCTGTAATCCCAGCACTTTGGGAGGCCAAGGCAGGCGGATCACAAGGTCAGAAGATTGAGACTATCCTGGTTAACATGGTGAAACCCTGTTTCTACTAAAAATACAAAAAATTAGCCAGGCGTGGTGGCGGACACCTGTAGTCCCAGCTACTCAGGAGGCTGAGGCAGGAGAATGGTGTGAACCCGGGGAGGTGGAGCTTGCAGTGAGCCGAGATGGCCCCACTGCACTCCAGCCTGGGCGACAGAGCGAGACTCCGTCTCCAGAGAAAAAAAAAAAAAGACATCAGTAACAAAATTAATCATAAAATAAGAAATCACACAGGAAATTTTAAAAGATTTTTAATTGGTCATGAAAATGTAGTATCAAAATTTGTGAGATGCAGTTTAAGCTATGTTTACAGGACCATTTATAGCTTTAAAATGTCTATTTAAAAGAAGGAAAGTTGAAAAATCACACTATCATCCTTTATTTTCAGTAGTTTAAGATGGCAAATCAAACCCAAAGTAGTAAAAAGAAGGAAATAACGTAAACAAGAACAAAACTCAATGAAATAAAAAGCATTAGGAGAAAATTAAGCCAAAGGTTGGCTGTTTGAGAATATTAATAATCAATAACCCCTAGCAGAAATAATCAAGAAAAAAGACAGAAATTCCAATTTCAGAAAAATTAAAAGGGGGGTATTAGTACATATGCTATAGACAGTAAAAGGAAAATAAGGGGATATTAACATAGGCAGTAAAAGGAAAATAAGGAGATATTAACAACAACTTTATGACAATGTATTTAATAATTCAGGTAAAATGGACAACTTCTTTGAAAAACATAACTTATAGAAACTGGCACAGGAAATAGAAAACTGGAACAATCCTCTATCTGTTAGAGAAACTGAATCCATCACTTAAAATCTTCCCTGAAGAAATCTGCTGACTCAGATAGCTTCAATAGAAAATTATTCTAAACTATTAGGCCGGGCACGGTGGCTCAAGCCTGTAATCCCAGCACTTTGGGAGGCCGAGACGGGCGGATCATGAGGTCAGGAGATCGAGACCATCCTGGCTAACACGGTGAAACCCGTCTCTACTAAAAAAATACAAAAAACTAGCCGGGCGATTTGACGGGCGCCTGTAGTCCCAGCTACTCGGGAGGCTGAGGCAGGAGAATGGCGTAAACCCAAGAGGCGGAGCTTGCAGTGAGCTGAGATCCGGCCACTCCACTCCAGCCTGGGCGACAGAGTGAGGCTCGATCTCAAAAAANCACTCCAGTCTGGGTGACAGAGTGAGACGCCATCTCAAAAGAAAAAAAAAAAGAAAGAAGCCGGGCGCGGTGGCTCAAGCCTGTAATCCCAGCACTTTGGGAGGCCGAGACGGGCGGATCATGAGGTCAGGAGATCGAGACCATCCTGGCTAACACGGTGAAACCCGTCTCTACTAAAAAAATACAAAAAACTAGCCGGGCGATTTGACGGGCGCCTGTAGTCCCAGCTACTCGGGAGGCTGAGGCAGGAGAATGGCGTAAACCCAAGAGGCGGAGCTTGCAGTGAGCTGAGATCCGGCCACTGCACTCCAGCCTGGGCGACAGAGCGAGACTCCTTCTCAAAAAAAAAAAAAAAAAAAAAAAAGAAAATTATTCTAAACTATTAAGAATAAATAATACCTCACACCATTTTGTTCCAGAAAACAAAAAGAAGGGGATCAGTTCCCAATTCTTTATGAAGCTGCCAAAACCTGACAAGGACACGAAGAAAATGACAGGCCAAAACATCTCTCATGAATACAGACAAAAAAATGTGAGACAAAATTTTAGCAAATCAAATCCAGACTTATTAAAAAGATAATACATTATAACCAATGAAATTTATTACATGAACGTAAGCTGATTTAACTTTTGAAAATTAATCAATGTAATTCACCAAATCATCAAAGTAAAACCCATATAACCATCTCAACAGATAAAGAAAAAGAATTTAATGAAATTCAGTATCTACTCACAATAAAATCTTCCAGAAACTAAGAATAAAAGCATTCTTAATCTAATAAAACTAACTTACAAAAATTTGTACAGCCAACGTCATCTTACTAATGAAATATTGGATTCTTTCCCCTTGAATTCAGGTATAAGACAAGAATATACATCACCATTTCTATTCAACAAAATAAATAAACCAACACAAATCAATGGCATAAAGAATAAAAGAAAGGAGAAAACAAAGTAAAAAAGAAATAATGATTTAAACAGAAGACTTACAATTGTCATTATTTGCTGATGACATAATTAAGTGCATAGAAAACCCGAAAGAACCTATAATAAACCATTAGAATAAGTGAATATAATAATTAAGGTCAATATATAAACTATATTTCTACATATTTCCAAAAAAAAATTAGAAAGTGAAATTTAAAAACCGATAGCATAATTGCATCCAAAAAACCCAAAACACTAGGAATAAATCTAACAAGAGATGTGCAATACCTCTACACTGAAATATTGTTGAGGGAAAGAGTTCACAAAATGGAAGGATATGCCATCTTTGTTGACTGGAAGATTTATTAATAATACTGTAGAGGATAATCAGTTTCCCTGATGCTGACCTCAAAATTCCATGCAATCCCAATAAAAATTCCACAAACTTTTTGCAGACTCACAAGCCAATTCTAAATTTTGCATGAAAATGCAAAGGACGCAGAATGGCCAAGAAAATCTTGAGGAAGAACACTAGAATATACATAGATTTATCATAAGCTACAATAAATAAGACATAATTAGTACAACGACAAACAGACCAACAGAACAGAGAATTAATAAGCAACCCACATATACAGTCACAACAAAACAACTTACATCTAATGGTTAAAGAATCATCTTTCCAATAAATGGTGCTGGATCAACTATCACATGGACAAAAATGAACCTTGAGTCCTATCTCAGATTATATACAAATTTAATTTGCAATGGATCATGAATAAACAAACTTATACAACAAAACATACATGTATCTTCATATCATCATGACTATGACATAGGAAAATATTTCTTAAATAGGATACAGAATTATCCTTTCAAAATATTGATAAATTGGACTTCATTTAAATTAGAAACTGTTCATCAGACACCACTGAGAATAAAAAGACACAATTTTCAAACTGGGAGATACCTGCAATATATATAGCCAACAAAAGACTTGTTCCAGAATATATAAAGAACGCCTACAAATCTATATATATGTACATATATATGACTATTTTAAAATTTTAAGCTCAATTTTTAAATTGAGTTCAGTCTACATACATATAACTCAATTTAAAAATGGGCAGAAAAGGGATATTTGGAAAATCTTTTGGGGATAAACATTGTTACCTTGATTATAGTGGTGATTACATGGATTTGTCAAAAACTCATCTAACTATGTATTTAAAATGAATGGATTCTATTGTATGTGTATTATACCTCATGTCACTTTTTCCCTGAGCACCAGAATTATAAAATCCCCACTGTCTGCTCCAACATTTTCAGATATTCTTCCTTCATAACACTTACTACGGCTATAATTTCAAATGTGTAATGATTTAAGGTCTGTTTTCCCCATTACAGGTTTAAGTTCTGTAAGGACTGCGCCCATGATTATATTTGCTTATTACTGGAGCCCCCAATCATCTAGTAGCAAATAGAGGAACTCAGTAAGTATCTGTTGAATGAAAAGTGATTGTGCAATATGAACACTTCAAGAATTAAATTAGGAGGCAGTATCATTCTGCCAACTTTCATGTTTTTTAATTATCAAAATTGCCTACTCCACCTTCACATCTCCACTTGGAAGTCTATCAGACATGAAATCTCCGATACTTCCCCTCACCCTCAAGTTGCCTTATCCATATTCTCAGTGACGGTAATTCCATCTTTCCAGTTGCCCTTCTGAAAACCATGGAGTCATCCCTAATGTCAAAGGGACATTCTTTCGGTTCCCTAGTAATTTTGCAAGCTACTTTCGCTGATTTTAATATAGTTCTGGAAATTCGCGTGCGCACGCACACACACACACACACACACACACACACACACACACACACACACACATTTCTGTTCTTCACAGTAAGATATATCTAATCTCTTTACCTATCTGGACTCAGTCTTCTGAATTTTATATATACTGTCCAGCAAACAGTGAACATCATTTTTTTTTCCCTAAGATACTTGAAAAAGAAGGTAGGCAATGATGTTGGTAAAACGCTCCCTATAATATCAATTCAGAAAAATGTGCCCCTGCAGACAAATTTTCTATGAAATACAGGAATACTGCCTTTGTGGAACTTTCTACAATCCTTAACGGCAGAAGTAATCACATCTTCTGCTGTTTCAAATGTATTCTGAATACAAAGTATTTCTAAAATAGCACGTTATACTGTAGAATAACTATTGAGTTGTCTTTCAATTATAGAATTTTTTGGCATATATAAAGGTTTGTTACACATTCTTAAAGGAATCAATTATCTTTCTCTATAGTTTTCTCTTTTGCTTTTATTCTCAACACAGCCTTCCTCACTTCAATATCAGAGAGATACTGATGTCTTAATTTGCACTAAAACTCACAAAATAAACACTTCAGAGACATTTCACTCATAGTCTTGCTTCCTGTTTTTAATATCAAAATGTTTTAACTAGACACCTTTAATTGTGCAGCACCATGCGAGGTACCACAGAAAGAAAAACACTTGGACACCAAGCTATGGCAGGTGAAGGAAAGGGGAGAACTCTGAGATGACCACCAAGCTTCTGACTAAGAGAACTAAGTGTTTATAATACTACTTGCTTGAGACAGAAAATATGAAAATACTGGCTGTGAACTTTTTACCCCTTTTTACAGCAGGGAACAACAGAGGGGGAACTGAGGAGAAATGAGTTTTGTCCATATTGTTTTGAGAGGCCTGTGGAATGTCCAAATGGGTATGTATATTGGAAGCTGGATTCATGGCTCATACTCATAAAAAAGATCGGTATTTGGGAACCATCAATGTTTAGATGGAACACCTGAAGTCAAGAATATAGGCAACCATGAGTATGGATAAAATGTCCCAGGAAGAGTGCATATAATGAGAAAATGTTCAATAATGGAATAGCAACATTTAATGGACATGGTAAAAATGATGAGCTGAGCAGCCAGAAAGAGAAAAAGATAACTATCATGGACACTAAAGAGTAAGTTTCAAAGGAGAAAATAGTATTATCATGCTTACCAAAAGACCAGTGGTCCCCAACATTTTTGTCACCAGGGACTGATTTTGTAGAAGGCGGTTTTTCCACTGATGGTGGCCGGGTGGTGGGAGTGGCGGCGAGGGATGATTTCAGGATAAAACTGCTCCACCTCAGATCATCAGGCATTAGATTATCATAAGGCGCATGCAACTTAGATCCCTTGCATGCACAGTTCACAACAGGGTTCACCTTCCTGAGAATCTAATGCTGCCACTGATCTGACAGGAGGCAGAGCTCAGACGGTAATGCTCTCTCACCTATCGCTAATCTCCTGCTTTGCCGCCCAGTTCCTAACAGGCCACAGACCCATATGAGGCCATGGCCTAGGGTTTGGGGACCCCTGAAATAAGACAACATTATCCTGTTTATCAAATACTTAAAACATTATTATTAAAATATCAAAATTTAAGAAAAGTTATTTCCATAACTTTAAATGAGAATATAGATGCTTTCTTTTTTTTTACTGTAATTAAAAAAACAAGGTACAGAACAGTGTACATGGCAAGGTTCTACTTGTGTAGAAAAGAGCAAGGTACGTATTTATATTGGCTTTTATTGCATAAAAAGCAGGTGGAAGACAGGTTGACAGTAGGTTTTGCATGGCTTTTTGTAGTCCTTGGTGTTCTAACCATAGCAAACTTACTTATGGTAAAAATTTAGTAAATGTTACAAATGTAATATAATCTGCTAATCTTCAAAATGTTCCACAGTTCTAAGCATGTGTTCCTTCACCTTACTTGAATCACACCCGTAAAAAGGAAACTATAAGATCAAATTTTAGTCAGAGAAGTACCTTAACAGATGCTCTGTCAGGACAGTTGCTGAATCTGAAGACTAATATTATCATTTTTACTAAAGCGTGTGGAAGAAACAGCTAATCACACGCTACCCAAGGGCTCTGCTCAGAACGTCAAATATGATGTTACCAAAAAAAATGCAACTCAATTTCAAACAATATATAAAATATAAGATACATAGCTTCAACCAATTTTTATTAACAGGTCAGACTTTTATTCTTTGTACAGATATCTTCGTACAAATACTTACAAAAATTTTAAGTATATATTTAAATAAATTTAAAATTCAAGAAGTGTATTTGGCTAAACTGGGGATATTTCAAACTCAGTACTCATAATGAATTAAGTAAAAACAAGATAAGGAATTCCAATCAGCTTTCAGTCTTCTTTTAAAATCAAGACATGCTTTTATGTACTCAACTTAGTGGATGGTATCACCATCAGTCAAGTCTCCAAACACTCTCTTCTACTCTTTATATCTACTCAGTAACTGAATCCTGTTAGTTCTACTTCAAATACTCCAGAACCTAATGCCCCTTTCCATCGATATCCTCAAATGTGTACCTATATCTTTATCATCATCATCATCACCAATATTCACTGAGTACCTTTACATGCTGGACACCATGAACTGTTTTACTGCATTCTAATAAAATATGTAATACGTATTATCTTTCTCATATTGTAAAAATGATTCATGTTAAACAATATCAAGTGAAGCTGACACCACAGAAACAGGAATTATATTTTTCTGCAGTCCTCAAAATGTCACTGGATACTCCCTTTGAAAGGCAGAGAAATTTAAGGTTCTTTATACCTAACTGTACATTAGAATTACCTAAGAAGCTTTTGAAATACTGTGACAGGTCTGCCACAAAGACCTACCAAAGGAAAAAAAAAAAAAGAAAGAAATACTGTGACAGGGCCCTCAGCACAGATCGATTAAGTTACTGGAAGTTTTTAAAAGTTTTCCACATAATTCTAATGTGTAGCCAAGGCTGAGAAACACTAGACTATATGATTATCCAGGTTCTTTCTAGCTTAAAAATGTTTGATTACACAGAAATACTTTCAAACTGTGTGCCTTAAAATGAACTACCACAATAGAAAGAACTATTTTCTCCCCAGGTTTTCTCAAAGAAAATTAATGAATAAAACTTTTCTTGACTGAAATTGTTCTCTCATAATTCTTTTCTAAACAAATGGTGCCTACCACTTTGTATATGCTAATACTAGATGATAAAAAATAAATTAACAATAACACGAAATCAAAACTTAGAAATGCCATTTCTTCAAAGTATGTTTGAGAAGGAAAAATCTGCATACACACAAAAAAGCCACACTTTCTATTGGTAAAATTGTTCCCAGGTGGGGGGAGGGGATGAGGATTGAAAAATGACCTGTTGGGTACAGTGTTCCCTACTGGGGGTAATGGGTGCACTAAAAGCTCAGACTTCACCACTACACAAGAAATCCACGTAACAAAACTGCACCTGTACCCACAAACCTACAAAAATAAATTTAAAATGGTTCCTAATTATGAAAAGAATTATGTCAATAGTTTGTTGTTTCAGAAATTAAATACCAACTCTTGAGAACCAACATTTAAATGATGCCTGCAAGGTTTACTAAGAATAGAGTAATAGAGGTCCTATCTATTTACACTAAATGGAGCCAAAGTAGTGCTCATTTTGAATTGTCAGCTTTTTATAAATTCTATGTCTATTTCTCTGCCATCTTGGCTGTCAAGTAACACTGCATGTATATATGTCTGTTTACAGAACAACTTCTCCCATTTTTGCTATTTGCTGCCTCCTGGCTTAAAATTAAGTAAACAAGTCGGTTAAAATGTGTGTAAGGTGAAGAGTAAGTTTGTTATAAAGTTATAATGCTTTGGCATTAAGAAAAAAGACACAAGGCTGAAACTAAGAAGCGAAATGCCTAAGTGTTAGTGCACTGGCATTAGAAGTTATTTTCCTCCTTTTATTCTCAGTGTTTAGATTCTTGATTTTTGGATTCTAGCTAGTGCTCGATCTTGGCCAGTTCCAGACACATGAAATAGAACTATAAATAAATAATTCTTCTCTTTAGAGGACATGAGAAAAAACTGAAAGATAAACTTACATATAATTATGAACACATTTCTAATTCCCACCCTATTCAACTCAAATGAAGTGAAAAACCCCATTCTAGAAAACTTAAGATCATCCTAAAACATAACAGTTCTTTTTCAGACGCAAATATCTCAAACTATAGTTAGTAACACCCCATCAGCAAAGAGCAAAAAATATTTTTAAAATGCCAGACCAGATCTAAAAAAGAACTTATAGAAATTCTAGAAATAGAAAAATATATATTAGGAACTCAAGAGATAGGTATAACAGATTAGGCCCAGTGAAAAATGAACTGGAAAACTGGTCAGAAAAAAATATACCTAGAATGATAAATGGTTGGAAAAGTCTGGAGGGATTAAGAAACATAAAGATACAGTTACAAGGTCTAGTCTAAGTTTAACTGGAGTCTTAGGGAAGAATTATTTGCTTGAAGAGATAATGACTGAAAACTCCCAAAACTGATGAAAGACATGAACCTACAGATTTCAGAAATCTCAACAGACACCAAGCAGGATAATTAAAAAGAAATCTTCCAATATCTAACTACGGTGTGAGAAAAAGAAAATTTAATTTAAAAAAAAGAAACCCACAGCTAAACATAACTAAAACTGCTAAAAATCGTAGACAAAGCAAAACTCTTAAGTGCAGTCAAATAAACAGATTACCTTCAAAATATCAACAATTACATTGATAGCTGAATTTTCAATAGATACAAGACAGAAAACAATGCAAGGATAAATGTAATGTGCTAATAGTAAACAACAACTAACCTAGTATCTGTCCTTGGAAAGTATCTTCTAAGAATCATAGTGAGCCAGGTGTGGTGGCTCATGCCTTTAATCCCAGAACTTTGGGAGGCCAAGGCAGGAGAATCACTTGAGGTCAGGAGTTTAAGACTAGCCCGGGGAATATAATAAGATCCCATTTCTCCAAAAAATACAAAACTTAGCCAGGCATGACGGCATATGTCTGTGGTCCTAGCTTCTCAGGAGGCTATGGCAGGAAGACTTCTTGAGCCCAGAAGTTCGAAGCTGCAGTGATCTATGACCATGCCACTACACTCCAGCCTGGGTGACAGAGCGAAACGCTGTCTCCAGAGGGAAAAAAAAAAGACTGATGGTGAAATAAAGGCATTTTCAGACCCAAACTAAACCAAAACAAAAACACTGAAGGTATGTCTCACCAGCAAAACAGTGCTAAAGGAAATACTAAGGCATGTTCTTTAGAAGGTGAAAAAAAGTGATTTAAGCTAGAAGGTCATAAATGAAGGGAGGAACAGAAAGCATCAGAAATGGTAAGTAACTATGTGGATGAATCTAATGAATACTGACTTCAAAAAAAAAAAAACAGTAATAACCACTTGTGGGTAAACATACAGAGACTTAAAATACATGACAACAACAATGAAAAGGTCATTGAGGGAAGGAACAGAAATGAAGTATCTGATGGTCCTTTGACTGGGATGTATGTTATAATCTATACAGTAACCACTAAAAGAATACTAAATATGTAAGATTTCCCAAGTATAAAGAAAAAAAAAGGAATAATAAAAAAATAATAATTATTGGCCGGGCAGTGTCTCACAGCTGCAATCCCAGCACTTTGATAGTTAGACTGAGTTTAAAAAAAAAATCTACATCTTACTCATAATATCGTATCTCTAACACAATAAAACAGAAAGGAGAATACCTTGGAAACACTAAAGAAAGTTTATTTAGCTATACTAATATCAGACAAAGTAGACTTTAAAAGCATCACTAGAGATAACAAGGGATAATTCATAGTGATGTTACAGGTGGGGTGCAGCACTCTGGGAGGCCGAGGCAGGCAGATCATGAGGTCAGGAGATCGAGACCATCCTGGTTAACAAGGTGAAACCCCTTCTCTACTAAAAATACAAAAAATTAGCCAGGTGTGGTGGCGGGTGCCTGTAGTCCCAGCTACTCGAGAGGCTGAGGCAGGAGAATGGCGTGAACCCAAGAGGCGGAGCTTGCAGTGAGCAGAGATCACGCCACCGCACTCCAGCCTGGGCAACAGAGCGAGACTCCATCTCAAAAAAAAAAAAAAAGAGCTACAAGGAAAATCAGTCAATCCACAATTTGACTTGTATATTTTAAACATACATCTCTCAGTAATTGATGAACAAACAAACAAAACATTGGAAAGGCAAAAAAAATCATTAAGGCTAGAGGATTCAAACAAGATTAACACACTTGACCTAACCTAATAGACATATATAGAACTCTGCACTCAGTGGCTAGACAATACATATTCTTTTTAAACACACATGAAACATTTGTAAAAACTGACCATATGCTGGACCTTAAAACAAATCTCAACGAATTCCAAAGAACTCAAACCGAAAATGTTATTTAACCACAATGCAATAAAGCCAGAAATGAAGAAAATAAAATACCCATGTTTGGAAATTAAGAAATATATTTTTATCAACCAATGCATTAAAAAATAATTATGAAAATTAGGAAATATTTGGAATTAAATAAATGTAAATATACTACATATCAGAACTATGATTAGAGGAAAACTTATGCCCATTTTAAATGCATTAGAAAGCTGAAATTGATGAAAGAGGCATTCATCTAAAATTCAGAAAAACAGCAAAAGATACCAAAAGAAAGTAAAAGGCAGAAAATCATAAAGATCAAAATTAATCATAAACAAAACATACATAAGGTGACCAAGGGCAAAACTATTTCCATAACAATAAGATGAGGTTTGCCTTTTATGCTAAGTTCACATTTATAATGATGGTACAAAAGCAATAGTGGATATAATTGCTGGAATCTCATTACAAATCAAGGCAATGACATCAAACTATTATTAGTCAGTGTGTTACTGACTGCCCCATACTTGCAGTTGAAGAAAGAAAAAGATAGTTTCCATTTAAAAGGTACTTGATGAAGCAGTAAAAATTATTTAGTAGATTCTCCATGTCTTGTAAATAAATATTCAGTGACAAAATGTTAAAACAATAAACATTATCTGTCACAAAGTAAAATAATCAAGAAAAAGCAGTTTGTGATTGAGTTGCCAGCTGAACTAGGCACCATTTTCACAGAACACCATTTTTACTTGAAAGAACAATTGTTAACTATATTTATCCAGGCGTGGGTATTTGGCAGACATTTTCTCAAAAACAAACAGTGAGTGAGAAAATCAACTGATAACATCTGTTGCCAAGATCAAATTTGAATTTTCAAGCAAGAATTTGGAACATGCAAACTTATCTATCACCTTGAGCTTGACAGCATCCCCATACTTAGGCACTTTTCTGATGAGATTAGAAGTGATTTATGTAGTCTTTGGTATCACACACAAAAATATGTTAATGTTTGGAAGAACTGTTTAACTCAGTAAACTTACACTTTCCAAATCACCAAAGCATGATGTTATAAAATTATACATAAGCAAAAATCTATTCAAAGTGTAATAAAGACCAATGGGCTTAAATGTACCAGAATAAGAAAAATATAATGATACAATTTAAGATTCCATACCGCAACTAACCTTAAAAAAAAAATAAAGTATTGAGATCTGCTGTAATATCAAACAAGATTATGCACAAAAATCTGAAAAGGCTATTAAAATATTCTTCCCCTTTCTAACTACATGTCTGTGAGAGACTGCATTTTCTTCTTCTACTACAACCAAAACAAGATACTACAATAGACTGAATGCAGAGGTAGATGTGAAAATATAGTGTCTTCTATTAAGACAGACATTTAACAGAAACTTGTAAAAATGTAACATGATGCCATTCATCTCATAAAGATAGTTATTTTCCTTTAAAGAATGTTATTTATATTAACATGCAATAAGTTTATTTTAACAAACTAATTTTAAAATTTGTTTAAATTTCACAACTGAGAAAATTTATAATTTATATTAACAATATAACTCACATCAAGCTCTTTTAAGTCCTCAATAATTTTTAAGACTGTAACAGGGTTCTGAGACCAAAAGGTCTGAAAAATGCTGCAACAGAGCACAATCAAAACCAAAAGTTGATTCTTTGAAAAGACTTAAAAAATCCATAATAAACACCTGGCAAGAGCGATCAAAAAGTATTTTAAAGAAGAAGTCACAAACAATGACATTAAAAAGAAAATTATCGGCCGGGCGCGGTGGCTCAAGCCTGTAATCCCAGCACTTTGGGAGGC